>NW_027477245.1:0-86792 GCF_051020955.1 Megalopta genalis
TTCAAATCCATGCGAAAAACATGATTTAGCTTCAAATCAATGCGAAGTAGAAGGGTTATCTTCGAATTCATGCGAAACAAATGATTTAGCTTCAAACACTTGTGATATACATGATTTAGCTTCAACAGCATGCGAAACAAACGAGTTAGCTTCAAATCCATGCGAAATACATGATTTAGCTTCAAATCAATGCGAAGTAGAAAGGTTAGCTTCAAATCCATACGAAAAGAATGATTTGGCTTCAAATACTTGCGATATAACTCATATAGTTTCAAAAGCAGGCGAAACAAACGAGTGAGCTTCAAATCCATGCAAAACACGTGATTTAGCATCAATCAATGCGAAGCGGAATGCTGATCTTCGAATCCATGCGAATCAAATGTATAGCTTCAAATACTTGTGATATACATGATTTAGATTCAACAGCAAGCGAAATAAACGAGTTAGCTTCAAATCCATGCGAAACACATGATTTTGCTTTAAATCAATGCGAAATAGAAGGCTAACCTTCGAATCCACACGAAACAGATGGTTTAGCTTCAAATACTTGTAATATACATGATTTATCTTCAACAGCATGCGAAACAAACGTGTTAACTTCAATCCATACGAAACACATGATTTAGCTTCAATTCAATGCGAGGTTGGAGGCTTATCTTGAAATCCATGCGAAACAAATCGTTTAGCTTCAAATACTTGTGATATACATAATTTAACTTCAACTGCATGTGATACAAACGAGTTAGCTTAAAATCCAAGCGGAACACATGATTTATCTTCAAATCAATGCGAAGTGGAATGCTGAGTTTCAAATCCATGCGAATCAAATGTTTTAGCTTCAAATACTTGTGATATACATGATTTAGCTTCAACTGCATGCGATATAAACGAGTTAGCTTCAAATCCATGCGAAACAGATGATTTAGCATCAAATCAATGCGAAGTAGGAGGCTTATCTTCAAATCCATGCGAAACAAATCGTTTAGCTTCAAATACTTGTGATATACTTGATTTATATTCAAGTGCATGCGAGACAAACGAGTTAGCTTTAAATCCATGCGTAACACGTGATTTAGCTCCAAATCAATGCGAAGTAGGAAGCTTATCTTCAAATCCATGCGAATCAAATCGTTTAGCTTCAAATACTTGTGATATACATGATTTAGCTTCAACTGCATGCGAAACAAACGAGTTAGCTTCTAATCCATGCGCAACACATGATTTAGCTTCAAATCAATGCGAAGTAGAAGGGTTATCTTCGAATCCATGCGAAACAAATGGTTTAGCTTCAAACACTTGTGATATACATGATTTAGCTTCAACTGCATGCGAAACAACGAGTTAGCTTTAAATCCATGCGAAACACATGATTTAACTCCAAATCAATGCGAAGTGGAAGACTGATCTTTGAATCAATGCGAAACACATGATTTAGCTTCAAATCAATGCGAAGTAGAAGGGTTATCTTCGAATCCATGCGAAACAAATGATTTAGCTTCAAACACTTGTGATATACATGATTTAGCTTCAACTGCATGCGAAACAAACGAGTTGGCTTTAAATCCATGCGAAACACATGATTTAGCTCCAAATAAATGCGAAGTAGAAGGCATATCTTCAAATCCATGGGAATCAAATGGTTTATCTTCAAATACTTGTGATATGCATGACTTATCTTCAACTGCATGCGAAACAAACGAGTTAGCTTCAAATCCAAGCTAAGCATATGATTTCGTTTCAAATCAATGCGAAGTAGAAGGCTGATCTCCGAATCCACACGAAACAGATTGTTTAGATTCAAATACTTGTGATATACATGATTTAGCTTCAACAGCATGCGAAACAAACGTGTTAGCTTCAAATCCGTGCGAAACACATGATTTAGCTTTTATTTAATGCGAAGTAGAAGGCTTAGCTCCAAATCCATGCTAATCAAACGGTTTAGCTTCAAATACTTGTGATATACATGGTTCAGCTTCAAGTGCATGCGAAATAAACGAGTTAGCTTCAAATCCATGCGAAACACATGATTTAGGTCCAAATCAATGCGAAGCAGAAGGCTGATTTTCGAATTCATGCGAAACAAAGGTTTTGCTTCAAATACTTGTGATATACATGATTTAGCTTCAACTGCATGCGAAATAAACGAGTTAGCTTCAAATCCATGCGAAACACATGATTTAGCTTCAAATCAATGCGAAGTAGAACGATTATCTTCGAATCCATGCAAAACAAATGGTTTAGCTTCAAACACTTGTGATATACATTATTTAGCTTCAGCTGCATGCGAAACAAACTAGTTAGCTTTAAACCCATGCGAAACACATGATTTAACTCCAAATCTATGCGAAGTAGAAGGCTTTGCTTCAAATCCATGCGAAAAACATGATTTAGCTTCAAATCAATGCGAAGTAGAAGGTTATCTTCGAATTCATGCGAAACAAATGATTTAGCTTCAAACACTTGTGATATACATGATTTAGCTTCAACAGCATGCGAAACAAACGAGTTAGCTTCAAATCCATGCGAAATACATGATTTAGCTTCAAATCAATGCGAAGTAGAAAGGTTAGCTTCAAATCCATACGAAAAGAATGATTTGGCTTCAAATACTTGCGATATAACTCATAATAGTTTCAAAAGCAGGCGAAACAAACGAGTGAGCTTCAAATCCATGCAAAACACGTGATTTAGCATCAAATCAATGCGAAGCGGAATGCTGATCTTCGAATCCATGCGAATCAAATGTATAGCTTCAAATACTTGTGATATACATGATTTAGATTCAACAGCAAGCGAAATAAACGAGTTAGCTTCAAATCCATGCGAAACACATGATTTTGCTTTAAATCAATGCGAAATAGAAGGCTAACCTTCGAATCCACACGAAACAGATGGTTTAGCTTCAAATACTTGTAATATACATGATTTATCTTCAACAGCATGCGAAACAAACGTGTTAACTTCAAATCCATACGAAACACATGATTTAGCTTCAATTCAATGCGAGGTTGGAGGCTTATCTTGAAATCCATGCGAAACAAATCGTTTAGCTTCAAATACTTGTGATATACATAATTTAACTTCAACTGCATGTGATACAAACGAGTTAGCTTAAAATCCAAGCGGAACACATGATTTATCTTCAAATCAATGCGAAGTGGAATGCTGAGTTTCAAATCCATGCGAATCAAATGTTTTAGCTTCAAATACTTGTGATATACATGATTTAGCTTCAACTGCATGTGATATAAACGAGTTAGCTTCAAATCCATGCGAAACACATGATTTAGCATCAAATCAATGCGAAGTAGGAGGCTTATCTTCAAATCCATGCGAAACAAATCGTTTAGCTTCAAATACTTGTGATATACTTGATTTATATTCAAGTGCATGCGAGACAAACGAGTTAGCTTTAAATCCATGCGTAACACGTGATTTAGCTCCAAATCAATGCGAAGTAGGAAGCTTATCTTCAAATCCATGCGAATCAAATCGTTTAGCTTCAAATACTTGTGATATACATGATTTAGCTTCAACTGCATGCGAAACAAACGAGTTAGCTTCTAATCCATGCGCAACACATGATTTAGCTTCAAATCAATGCGAAGTAGAAGGGTTATCTTCGAATCCATGCGAAACAAATGGTTTAGCTTCAAACACTTGTGATATACATGATTTAGCTTCAACTGCATGCGAAACAACGATTTAGCTTTAAATCCATGCGAAACACATGATTTAACTCCAAATCAATGCGAAGTGGAAGACTGATCTTTGAATCAATGCGAAACACATGATTTAGCTTCAAATCAATGCGAAGTAGAAGGGTTATCTTCGAATCCATGCGAAACAAATGATTTAGCTTCAAACACTTGTGATATACATGATTTAGCTTCAACTGCATGCGAAACAAACGAGTTGGCTTTAAATCCATGCGAAACACATGATTTAGCTCCAAATAAATGCGAAGTAGAAGGCATATCTTCAAATCCATGGGAATCAAATGGTTTATCTTCAAATACTTGTGATATGCATGACTTATCTTCAACTGCATGCGAAACAAACGAGTTAGCTTCAAATCCATGCGAAACACATGATTTAAATTCAAATCAATGCGAACTAGAAGGGTTATCATCAAAGCCGTGCGAATCAAATGGTTTTGCTTCAAATACTTGTGATATACATGATTTAGCTTCAACAGCAAGCGAAACAAACGAGTTAGCTTCAAATCCATGCGAAACACATGATTTAGCATCAAATCTATGCGAAGTAGAAGGCTTATCTTCGAATCCATGCGAAACAAATGGTTTAGCTTCGAACACTTGTGATATACATGATTTAGCTTCAACTACATGCGAAACATCGAGTTGGCTTTAAATCCATGCGAATACATGATTTAACTCCAAATCAATGCGAAGTAGAAGGGTTATCATCGAATCATGCGAAACAAATGGTTTAGCTTCAAACACTTGTGATATACATGATTTAGCTTCAACTGCATGCGAAACAACGAGTTAGCTTTAAACCCATGCGAAACACATGATTTAACTCCAAATCAATGCGAAGTAGAAGGCTTTGCTTCACATCCATGCGAAACACATGATTTAGATTCAAATTCATTCGAAACACATGGTTTAGCTTAATATTCATTCGAAACAAATGGTGCAGCTTCAAATAATTTTGATATACATGATTTAGCTTCAATGCAGGCGAAACAAACAAGTTAGCTTCAAATCCAAGCGAAACACATAACTTATCTTCTAATCAACGCGAAGCAGAAGGCTTATCTTCAAATCCATGCGAAACAAATGGTTTAGCTTCAAATACTGGTGATATACATGATTTAGATTCAACTGCATGCGAAATAAACGAGTTAGCTTCAAATCCATGCGAATCAAATGGTTTAGCTTCAAATTCTTGTGATATACAAGATTTAGATTCAACAGCATGCGAAACAAACGAGTTAGCTTCAAATCCATGCGCAACACATGATTTTGCTTCAAATCAATGCGAATTAGAAGGCTTATTTTCGAATCGTGCAAATGAATTGGTTTAGCTTCAAATACCTGTGATATACATGATTTAGTTCTAAATGCAGGCTAAACAAACGAGTTAGATTCAATTCCATGCGAAATACATGATTTAGATTCAAATCAATGCGAGGTAGAAGACTGATCTTTGAATACATGCGAAACAAATGATTTAGCTTCAAATAAATGCGACGTAGAAGGCTTAGCTTCGAATCCATGCGAAAAAAAAGGTTTAACTTCAAATACTTATGATATACATGATATAGATTCAGCTGCATGCGAAACCAACGAGTTAGCTTCAAATACAAGCGAAACACATGATTCAGCTACAAATCAATTCGAAGTAGAATTCATAGCTTCAATCAATGCGAATCGAATGGTCCAGCTTCAAATACTTGTGATATACATGATTTAGCTTCAACTGCATGCGAAACAAACGAGTTAGCTTCAAATCCAAGCGAAACACATGATTTAGCATCAAATCAATGCGAAATAGAAAGCTTAGCTTCAAATCCATGCGAAACGAATTATTTGGCTTCAAATACTTGCGAATATAAGTGATTTAGATTCAACTGCATGCGAAACAAACGTGTTATCTTCAAATCCATGCGTAACACATGATTTAACTTCAAATCAATGCGAAGTAGAAGGCTTAGCTTCAAATCCATGCGAATCAAATGGTGTACCTTCAAATACATGTGATATACGTGATTTATATTCAACTGCATGCGAAACAAACGAGTTATCTTGAAATTCATGCGGAACACATGATTGAGCCACAATCAATGCGAAGTAGAAAGGTTAGCTTCAAATCCATACGAAAAGAATGATTTGGCTTCAAATACTTGCGATATAACTCATATAGTTTCAAAGCAGGCGAAACAAACGAGTGAGCTTCAAATCCATGCAAAACACGTGATTTAGCATCAAATCAATGCGAAGCGGAATGCTGATCTTCGAATCCATGCGAATCAAATGTTTTAGCTTCAAATACTTGTGATATACATGATTTAGATTCAACAGCAAGCGAAATAAACGAGTTAGCTTCAAATCCATGCGAAACACATGATTTTGCTTTAAATCAATGCGAAATAGAAGGCTAACCTTCGAATCCACACGAAACAGATGGTTTAGCTTCAAATACTTGTAATATACATGATTTATCTTCAACAGCATGCGAAACAAACGTGTTAACTTCAAATCCATACGAAACACATGATTTAGCTTCAATTCAATGCGAGGTTGGAGGCTTATCTTGAAATCCATGCGAAACAAATCGTTTAGCTTCAAATACTTGTGATATACATAATTTAACTTCAACTGCATGTGATACAAACGAGTTAGCTTTAAATCCAAGCGGAACACATGATTTATCTTCAAATCAATGCGAAGTGGAATGCTGAGTTTCAAATCCATGCGAACCAAATGTTTTAGCTTCAAATACTTGTGATATACATGATTTAGCTTCAACTGCATGCGATATAAACGAGTTAGCTTCAAATCCATGCGAAACACATGATTTAGCATCAAATCAATGCGAAGTAGGAGGCTTAACTTCAAATCCATGCGAAACAAATCGTTTAGCTTCAAATACTTGTGATATACTTGATTTATATTCAAGTGCATGCGAGACAAACGAGTTAGCTTTAAATCCATGCGTAACACGTGATTTAGCTCCAAATCATGCGAAGTAGGAAGCTTATCTTCAAATCCATGCGAATCAAATCGTTAGCTTCAAATACTTGTGATATACATGATTTAGCTTCAACTGCATGCGAAACAAACGAGTTAGCTTCTAATCCATGCGCAACACATGATTTAGCTTCAATCAATGCGAAGTAGAAGGGTTATCTTCGAATCCATGCGAACAAATGGTTTAGCTTCAAACACTTGTGATATACATGATTTAGCTTCAACTGCATGCGAAACAACGAGTTAGCTTTAAATCCATGCGAAACACATGATTTAACTCCAAATCAATGCGAAGTGGAAGACTGATCTTTGAATCAATGCGAAACACATGATTTAGCTTCAAATCAATGCGAAGTAGAAGGGTTATCTTCGAATCCATGCGAAACAAATGATTTAGCTTCAAACACTTGTGATATACATGATTTAGCTTCAACTGCATGCGAAACAAACGAGTTGGCTTTAAATCCATGCGAAACACATGATTTAGCTCCAAATAAATGCGATGTAGATGGTTTAGCTTCAAATTCATGCGAAACAAATGGTTTAGCATCAAATAATTGTGATGTACATGATTTACCTTCAACTGCATGTGAAACAATCGAGTTAGCTTCAATGCATGCGAAAACACATGATTTAGCTTGAAATCAATGCGAACTAGAAGGCTTGTCTTCGAATCCATGCAAAACAAATGGTTTAGGTTCAAATACTTGTGATATACATGATTTAGATTCAAATGCAGGCGAAACAACCGAGTTAGTTTCAAATCCGTGCGAAACTCGTGATTTAGCTTTATATTCATGTGAAGCAAATGGTTTAGCTTCAAATAATTGTGATATACATAATTTAGCTTCCACTGCATGCGAAGCAAGCGAGTTAGCTTCAAATGCAAGCGAAACAAATGATTTAGCTCAAATCACTGCGATGTAGAAGGTTTTAGCTTCAAATCCATGCGAAACAAATGATATAGCTTCAAACACTTGCGATATAAGTGATATAGCTTCAAATTCAGACGAAACAAACGAGTGAACTTCAAATCCAAGCGTAACACATGATTTAACTTCAAATCAATGCGAAGAAGAAGGCTTAGCATCAAATCCATGCGAAACAAATGGTTTAGCTTGAAATACTTGTGATATACACGGTTTAGCTTCAACTGCATGCGGAGCAAACGAGTTAACTTCAAATCCAAGGGAAACAAATGATTTAACTTCAAATCAATGCGAAGTAGAAGGCTTAGCTTCAAATCCAGGCGAAACAAACGAGTCAGCTTCAAATCCATGCGGAACACATGATTTAGCTTCAAATCAATGCGAAGTAGAATGCTTAGTTTCAATTCCAAGCGAAACGAATGATTGAGCTTCAAATCAATGCGAAGTAGAAGGGTTAGTTTCAAATCCGAGCGAAACACATGATTTAGCTTCTAATCAATGCGAAGTAGTAGGGTTAGTTTCAATCCGAGCGAAACACATGATTTAGATTCAGATACTTGCGATATAAATGAAATAACTTCAACTGCAGACGAACGAACGAGTTATCTTCAAATTAAAGCGAAACACATGATTTAGCTTCAAATCAGTGCGATGTAGAAGGCTTAGCTTCAAATCCAAGCGAAACAAATGGTATACATTCACACACTTGTGATAAACATGATTTAGCTCCAACTGCATGCGAAACAGACGAGACAGCTTCAAATCCAAGGGAAACACTTGGTTTAGCATCAAATCAATGTGATGTAGAAGGTTTAGCTTCAAATCCATGCAAAACGAATTATTTAGCTTCAAGTGCTTGCGATATAAGTGATATAGCTTCAAATGCAGGCGAAACAAATGAGTTAGCTTCAAATCCATGCGAAACACAAGATTTAGCTTCAAATCAATGCGAAGTAGAAGGCTTAGCTTCAAATCCAAGCGAAACACATGATTTAGATTCAAATACTTGCGATATAAATGAAATAGCTTCAAATGCAGACCAAACGAATGAAATATCTTCAAATTCATGCGAAACACATGATTTAGCTTCAAATCAATGCGAAGTTAAAGGCTTAGCTTCAAATCCATGCGAAACAAATGATTTAGCTTCAAATACTTGCGATATAAGTGATACTGCTTCAAATGCAGGCGAAGCAAACAGTTAGATTCCAATTCATGCGAAACACATGATTTAGCTTCAAATGAAGGCGAAGTAGAAGCTTAGCTTCAAATCCATGCAAGACCAATGATTTATCTTCAAATAAATGCGTATATAAGTGATATAGCTTCAAATGCAGGAGAAACAAACGAGTTAGCTACAAATCCATGCGGAACTTATGATTTAGCTTCAAATCATGCGAAGTAGAAGGCTTAGCTTCAAATCCGTGCGAAACACATGATTTAGATTCAAATACTTGCGATATAAATGAAATAAATTCAAATACAGACGAACGAACGAGTTATCTTCAAATTCATGCAAAACACATGATTTAGCTTCAAATCAGTTCGACGTAGAAGGCTTAGCTTCAAATCCATGCGAAACAAATTGTTTAGCTTCAAATACTTGTGAGATACTTGATTTAGCTTCAACTGCTTGCGAAACCAACGAGTTAGCTTCAAATCCAAGCGAAACACGTGATTTAGTCTCAAATCAATGAGAAGTAGAAGGCTTTGCTTCAAATCATGCGAAACACTCGATTTAGCTTCAAATCAAAGCGAAGCAGAAGGGTTATCTACGAATCAATGCGAAACAAATGGTTTAGCTTCAAATACCTGTGATATACATGATTTAGCTTCAACTGCATGCGAAACAAACGAGTTAGCTTCAAATCCATGCGATACACATGATTTAGCTTCAAATCAAAGCGAATTAGTAGGGTTATCTACGAATTCTTGCGAAAGAAATGGTTTAGCTTCAAATACCAGTGATACACATGATTTAGCTTCTACTGCATGCGAAAAAATCGAGTTAGCTTCAAATCCAAGCGAAACACGTGATTTAGACTCAAATCAATGCGAAGTAGAAGGCTTTGCTTCAAATCCATGCGAAACACATGGTTTCGCTTCAAATCAAAGCGAAGTAGAAGGGTTATCTTCGAATCCATGCGAAACAAATGATTTAGCTGCAAACACTTTTGATATACATGATTTAGCTTCAACTGCATGCGAAACAACGAGTTAGCTTTAAATCCATGCGAAACACATGATTTAGCTCCAAATCAATGCGAAGTAGAAGGCTTTGCTTCAAATCCGTGCGTATCAAATGGTTTAGCTACAAATTCTCGTGATAAACATGATTTAGCTTCAAACTGCGTGCGAAACAAACGAGTTAGCTTCAAATCCAAGCCAATCAAACGGATTAGCTTGAAGTAATTGTGATATACATGATTTAGATTCAACTGCATGCGAAACATAAGAGTTAGCTACAAATCCAAGCGAAACACATGATTTAGCTTCAAATCAATGCGAAGTAGAAGGCTTATCTTCGAATCCATGCGAAACAAATGGTTTAGCTTCAAATAACTGTGATATGCATTATTTAGCTTCAACTGCATGCGAAAACAACGAGTTAGCTTGATATCCATGCGAAAAACATGTTTTAGCTTCAAATCAATGCGAAGTAGAATACTGATCTTTGAATCCATGCGAAACAAATGGTTTAGCTTCAAATACTTGTCATATACATGATTTAGCTTCAACGGCATGCGAAACAATCGAGTTAGATTCAAATCCGTGCGAAACACATGATTTAGCTTCAAATCAATGCGAAGTAGAAGGCTTTGCTTCAAATCCGTGCGAATCAAATGTTTTAGCTTCAAATTCTCGTGATATACATGATTTAGCTTCAACTGCGTGCGTAACAAACGAGTTAGCTTCAAATCCAAGCGAAAAACATGATTTAGCTTCAAATAAATGCGAAGTAGAAGGCTTATCTTCGAACCCATGCGAAACAAATCGTTTAGCTTCAAACACTTGTTTATACATGATTTAGCTTCAACAGCATGCGAAACAAACGTGTTAGCTTCAAATCCATGCGAAAAACATGATTTAGCTTCAATTCAATGCGAAGTAGAAGGCTTATCTTCGAATCCATGCGAAACAAATGGTTTAACTTCAAATACTTGTGATATACATGATATAGCTTCAAGAGCATGCCTAACAAACGAGTTAACTTCAAATCCATTCGAAACACATGGTTTAGATTCAAATCGATGCGAAGTAGAAGGCTTATCTACGAATCCATGCGAAACAAATGGTTTAGCTGCAAATACTTGTGATATACATGATTCAGCATCAACTGCATGCGAAACAAACGAGTTAGCTTCAAATCCATGCGAAACACATGATTTAGCTTCAAATCAATGCGAACTAGAAGGGTTATCATCAAATCCGTGCGAATCAAATGGTTTAGATTCAAATACTTGTGATATACATGATTTAGCTTCAACAGCATGCGAATCAAACGAGTTAGCTTCAAATCCATGCCAAACACATGATTTAGCTTCAAATCAAAGCGAAGTAGAAAGGTTATGTTCGAATCCATGCGAAACAAATCGTTTAGCATCAAATACTTTTGATATACATGATTTAACTTCAACTGCATGTGATACAAACGAGTTAGCTTGAAATCCATGCGCAACACATGATTTAGCTTCAATCAATGCGAAGTAGAAGGGTTATCTTCGAATCCATGCCAAACAAATGGTTTAGCTTCAAACACTTGTGAGATACATGACTTAGCTTCAACTGCATGCGAACAACGAGTTAGCTTTAAATCCATGCGAAACACATGATTTAACTCCAAATCAATGCGAAGTAGAAGGCTTTGCATCAAATCCATGCGAAAAACATGATTTAGCTTCAAATCAATGCGAAGTAGAAGGGTTATCTTCGAATCCATGCGAAACAAATGATTTAGCTTCAAACGCTTTTGATATACATGATTTAACTTCAACTGCATGTGATAGAAACGAGTTAGCTTCAAATTCCCAGCGAAATACATGATTTATCTTCAAATCAATGCGAGGTAGAAGGCTTAGCTTCAAATCCATGCGAATCAAACGGTTTACCTTCAAATACTTGTGATATTCTTGATTTATATTCAAGTGCATGCGAAACAAACGAGTTAGCTTTAAATCCATGCAAAACTCATGATTTAGCTCCAATCAATGCGAAGTAGAAGGCATAGCTTCAAATCCATGGGAATCAAATGGTTTATCTTCAAATACTTGTGATATACGTGACTTAGCTTCAACTGCATGCGAAACAAACGAGTTAGATTCAAATCAATGCGAAACACATGCTTTAGCTTCTAATCAATGCGAACTAGAAGCATTATCATCAAATCCGTGCGAATCAAATGGTTTAGCTTCAAATACTTGTGATATACATGATTTAGCTTCAACAGCATGAGAATCAAACGAGTTAGCTTCAAATCCATGCCAAACACATGATTTAGCTTCAAATAAAGCGAAGTAGAAAGGTTATCTTCGAATCCATGCGAAACAAATCGCTTAGCATCAAATACTTGTGATATACGTGATTTAACTTCAACTGCATGTGATACAAACGAGTTAGCTTAAAATCCAAGCGAAACACATTATTTAGCTTCAAATCAATGCGAGGTAGAAGGCTTAGCTTCAAATCCATGCGAAACACATGATTTAGCATCAAATCAATGCGAAGTAGGAGGCTTATCTTCAAATCCATGCGAAACACATGATTTAACTCCAAATCAGTGCGAAGTAGAAGGCTTTGCTTCAAATCCATACGAAACACATGATTTAGCTTCAAATCAATGCGAAGTAGAAGGATTATCTTCGAATCCATGCGAAACAAATGGTTTAGCTTCAAATAACTGTGATATGCATTATTTAGCTTCAACTGCATGCGAAAACAACGAGTTAGCTTGATATCCATGCGAAAAACATGTTTTAGCTTCAAATCAATGCGAAGTAGAATACTGATCTTTGAATCCATGCGAAACAAATGGTTTAGCTTCAAATACTTGTCATATACATGATTTAGCTTCAACGGCATGCGAAACAATCGAGTTAGATTCAAATCCGTGCGAAACACATGATTTAGCTTCAAATCAATGCGAAGTAGAAGGCTTTGCTTCAAATCCGTGCGAATCAAATGTTTTAGCTTCAAATTCTCGTGATATACATGATTTAGCTTCAACTGCGTGCGTAACAAACGAGTTAGCTTCAAATCCAAGCGAAACACATTATTTAGATTCAAATCAATGCGAAGTAGAAGGCTTATCTTCGAATCTATGCGAAACAAATGGTTTAGCTTCAAACACATGTGATATACATGATTTAGCTTCAACTGCATGCGAATCAAGCGAGTTAGCTTCAAATCCAAGGGAAACACATGATTTAACATCAAATCAATGCGAAGTAGAAGGCTGAGCTTCAAATTCATGCGAAACGAATGGTTTAGGTTCAAATACTTGTGATATACATGATTTAGCTTCAACAGCATGCGAAACGAACGAGTTAGCTTCAAATCCAAGCGAAACACATGATTGAGCTTCAATTCAATGCGAAGTAGAAGGCTTAGCTTCAAACCCATGCGAATAAAATGGTTTAGGTTCAAATACTTGTGATATACATGATTTGGCGTCAACAGCATGCGAAACAAACGAGATAGATTCAAATCCAAAGGCATTACATGATTCAGTTTCAAATCAATGCGACACAGAAGGCTTAGCTTCAAATCCATGCGGATCAAATGGTTCAGCGTCAAATACTTGTAATATACATGATTTATCTTCAACAGCGTGCGAAACATACGAGTTAGCTTGAAATCCAAGCGAAACACATGATTGAGCTTCAAATCAATGCAAAGTAGAAGGCCTAGCTTCAAATCCACGCGAATCAAATGGTTTAGCTTCAAATGCTTGTGATATACATGATTTAGATTCAAGTGCATGCGTAACAAACGAGATAGCTTCAAATCCATGCGAAACATATGATTTAACATCAAATCAAAGCGAGGCAGAAGGCTGATCTTCGAATCCATGCAAAACAAATGGTTTAGCTTCAAATACTTGTGATATACTTGATTTAGATTCAAGTGCGTGCGAAACAAACGAGTTAGCTTCAAATCCAAGCGAAACACATGATTTATTTTCAAGTCAATGCGAGGTAGAAGGCTTAGCTTCAAATCCATGCGAAACATATGATTTAACATCAAATCACTGCGAAGCAGAAGGCTGATATTCGAATCCATGCGAAACAAATGGTTTAGCTTCAAATACTTGTGATATACATGATTTAGCTTCAACTGCATGCGAAACAAACGAGTTAGCTTTAAATCCATGCGAAACGTATGATTTAGCTTAAAATCAATGCGAAGTAGAAGGCTTAGCTTCAGATCCATGCGAATCAAACGGTTTAGCTTCAAATACTTGTGATATACTTGATTTAGATTCAAGTGCGTGCGATACAAACGAGTTAGTTTCAAATCCAAGCGAAACACATTATTTATCTTCAAATCAATGCGATGTAGAAGGGTTATCTTCGAATCCATGCGAAACAAATGGTTTTGCTTTATGTACTTGCGATATACTTGACTTAGCTTCAACAGCATGCGAAACAAACGAGTTAGCTTCAAATCCATGCGAAACACACGATTTAGCTTCACATCAATGCGAAGTAGAAGGCTGATCTTCAAATTCTTGAGAAACAAATGATTTAGCGTCAGATAATTGCGATATAAGTGATATGGCTTCAAATGCAGGTGATATAAACGACTTAGCTTCAAATCCAAGGGAAACACATGATTTAACATCAAATCAATGCGAAGAAGAAGGCTGAGCTTCAAATTCATGCGAAACGAATGGTTTAGGTTCAAATACTTGGAATATACATGGTTTAGATTCAACTGCATGAGAAACAAACGAGTTAGCTTCAAATCCTAGCGAAACACATGATTTAGCTTCAAATCAATGCGAAGTAGAAGGCTTAGCTTCAAATCCATGCGAATCAAATGGTGTAGTTTCACATACTTTTGATATACATAATTAGATTCAACTGCATGCGAAACAAACGAGGTAGCTTCAAATGAATACGAAACACATGATTTAGCTTAAAATCAATGCGAAGTAGTAGGCTTATCTTCGAATCAATGCGAAACAAATGGTTTAGCTTCAAATATTTCTGATATACATGATTTAGCTTAAAATGCCGGCGAAACAAGCGAGTTAGCTTCATAGATAAGCGAAACACATGATTTATCGACAAATTCATGCGAAACAGATGGTTTAGCTTAATATTCATGCGAACCAAATACTTCAATTTCAAATACTTGTGATATATATGATTTAGATTCAAGTGCGTGCGAAACAAACGAGTTAGCTTCAAATTCAAGCGAAACACATGATTTATGTTCAAATCAATGCGAGGTAGAAGGCTTAGCTTCAAATCCATGCGAATCAAACGGTTTAGCTTTAAATACATGTGATATGCATAGTTTAGATTCAAGTGCATGGGAAACAAACGAGTTAGCATCAAATCCAAGCGAAACACATGATTTATCTTCAAATCAATGCGAGGTAGAAGGCTTAGCTTCAGATCCATGCGAATCAAACTGTTTAGCTTCAAACACTTGTGATATACTTGATTTAGATTCAAGTGCGTGCGATACAAACGAGTTAGTTTCAAATCCAAGCGAAACACATTATTTATCTTCAAATCAATGCGAAGTAGAAGGGTTGTCTTCGAATCCATGCGAAACAAATGGTTTTGCTTCAAGTACTTGTGATATACTTGATTTAGCTTCAAGAGCATGCGAAACAAACGAGATAGCTTCAAATCCATTCGAAACATATGATTTAACATCAAGTCAATGCGAAGCAGAAGGCTGATCTTCGAATCCATGCGAAACAAATGGTTTAGCTCAAATACTTGGGATATACATGGTTTAGATTCAGCTGCATGCGAAACAAACGAGTTAGCTTCAAATCCATGCGAAACACATCATTTAGATTAATATCAATGCGAAGTAGAAGGCTTATCTTCGAATCCATGCGAGACAAATGGTTTAGCTTCAAATATTTGTGATATACATGATTTAGCTCCAAATGCAGGCGAAATAACGAGTTAGCTCTAAACCCATGCGAAACACATGATTTGGCTTCAAATCAATGCGATGTAGCAGGCTTAGCATCAAATCCATGTGAAACACATGATTTAGCTTCAAATCAATGCCAAGACCAAGGCTTATCTTCGAATCAATGCGAAACAAATGGTTTAGCCACAAATACTTGTGATATACATCATTTAGCTTCAAATGCATGCGAAACAATCGAGTTAGCTTCAAATCCAGCGAAAAACATGAATTAAGTTCAAATCAACGTGAAGTAGAAGGCTTAGTTTTAAATCCACCCGAAACGAAAGATTTAGCTTCAAATACTTGCCAATATAAGTGATATAGCTTCAAATGCAGGCGAAACAAACGAGTTACCTTCAGATGCATGCGAAACACATGATTAAGCTTCAAATCAATGCGAAGTAGAAGGCTTATCTTCGACTCCATGCGAAACCAATGGAATAGCTTCAAATACTTGGGATTACATGATTCAGATTCAACTGCATGCGAAACAAACGAGCTGGCTTCAAATTTCAGCGAATCAAATGAGTTAGCTTCAAATCAATGCGAAGTAGAAGGCTGATCTTCGAATCCACACGAAACAGATGGTTTAGCTCAAATACTTGGGATATACATGGTTTAGATTCAACTGCATGCGAAACAAACGAGTTAGCTTCAAATCCATGCGAAACACATCATTTAGATTAATATCAATATTTTATTTAGATTAATATCAGATTAATATCAATGCGAAGTAGAAGGCTTATCTTCGAATCCATGCGAGACAAATGGTTTAGCTTCAAATATTTGTGATATACATGATTTAGCTCCAAATGCAGGCGAAATAACGAGTTAGCTCTAAACCCATGCGAAACACATGATGTGGCTTCAAATCAATGCGATGTAGCAGGCTTAGCTTCAAATCCATGTGAATCACATGATTTAGCTTCAAATCAATGTGTGGTAGAAGGCTTAGCTTCAAATCCATGCGAATCAAAAGGTTTTGTTTCAAATACTTGTGATATGCTTGATTTATATTCAAATGCATGCGAAACGAACGAGATAGATTCAAATCCATGCGAAACACATGATTTAACTCCAAATCAATGCGAAGTAGAAGGCATAGCTTTAAATCCATGGGAATCAAATGGTTTAGCTTCAAATAATTGCGATACACATGATTTAGATTCAAGTGCATGCGAAACAAACGAGTTAGCTTCAAATCCATGCGAAACACAGGATTCAGCTTCAAATCAATGCGAAGTAGAAGGCTAATCTTCGAAACCATGCGAAACAAATCATTTAGATTCAAATACTTGTGATATACATGATTTAGCTTCAAATGCATGCGAAACAAACGAGTTAGTTTCAAATCCATGCGTATCACATGATTTACCTTCAAATCAATGCGAAGTAGAAGGATTAGCTTCAAATCCAAGCGACTCACATGATTTAGCTTCAAACAATTGTGATATACATGATTCAGCTTCAACTGCATGCGAAACAAACGAGTTAGCTTCAAATCCATGCGAAACACATGATTTAGCATCAAATCAATGCGACGTAGGAGGCTTATCTTCAAATCCATGCGAAACAAATCGTTTAGCTTCAAATACTTGTGATATTCATGATTTATCTTCAACTGCATGTGAAACAAACGAGCTAGCTTAAAATCCAAGCGAAACACATTATTTAGCTTCAAATCAATGCGAAGTAGAAGGCTGAGCTTCAAATCCAAGCGAAACACATGATTTATCTTCAAATCAATGCGAAGTAGAAGGCTTAGCTTCAAATCCATGCGAATCAAACGGTTTAGCTCAAATACTTGTGATATACATGATTTAGATTCAACAGCATGCGAAACAAACGAGTTAGCTTAAAATCCAAGCGGAACACATGATTTGTCTTCAAATCAATGCGAAGTAGAAGGCTTAGCTTCAAATCCATGCGAAACAAATGGTTTTGCTTCAAATACTTGTGATATTCATGATTTATCTTCAACTGCATGTGAAACAAACGAGCTAGCTTAAAATCCAAGCGAAACACATTATTTAGCTTCAAATCAATGCGAAGTAGAAGGCTGAGCTTCAAATCCAAGCGAAACACATGATTTATCTTCAAATCAATGCGAAGTAGAAGGCTTAGCTTCAAATCCATGCGAATCAAACGGTTTAGCTCAAATACTTGTGATATACATGATTTAGATTCAACAGCATGCGAAACAAACGAGTTAGCTTAAAATCCAAGCGGAACACATGATTTGTCTTCAAATCAATGCGAAGTAGAAGGCTTAGCTTCAAATCCATGCGAATCAAACGGTTTAGCTTCAAATACTTGTGATATGCTTGATTTATATTGAAGTGCATGCGAAACAAACGAGATAAATTCAAATCCATGCGAAACATATGATTTAACATCAAATCAATGAGACGCATAATGATGATCTTCGAATCCATGCGAAACAAATGGTTTAGCTTCAAATACTTGTGATATACATGATTTCGCATCAAGAACATGCGAAACAAGCGAGTTAGCTTCAAATCCATGCGAAACACATGATTTAGCTTCAAATCAATGCGAAGTAGAAAGGTTACCTTCAAATCCATGCGAAACAAATGGTTTAGCATCAAATACTTGTGATTTACATGGTTTAGATTCAAGTGCATGCGAAACAAACGAGTTAGCTTAAAATTCATACGAAACTCATGATTTAACTTCAAATCAATGCGAAGTGGAAGGGTTACCTTCGAATCCATGCGAAACAAATGGTTTAGCTTCAAACACTTGTGATGTACATGATTTAAGCTTCTACTGCATGCAAAACAAACGAGTTAGCTTTAAATCCAAGCGAAACACATGATTTAGCTTCAAATCAATGCGAAGTAGAAGGCTTAGCTTCAAATCCATGCGAAGTAGAAGGCTTAGCTTCAAATCCATGCGATACAAATTGTTCAGCTTCAAATACTTGTGGTATTCATCATTTAGCATCAACTGCTTCCGAATCCAACGAGTCAGCTTCAAATCCATGCGAATCACATGATTTAGCTTCAAATTCATTCGAAACACCTGGTTTAGCTTAATATTCTTGCGAAACAAATGGTTTAGCTTCAAATACTTGTGATATGCATGATTTAGCCTCAACCGCATGCAAAGCAAACGAGTTAGCTTCAAATCCATGCGAAACACATGATTTAGCTTCAAATTCATGCGAAACACATGGTTTAGCTTAATATTCATGGGAAACAAATGCTTCAGCTTCAAATGCTTGTGATATACATGATTTAGCTTCAACTGCATGCGAAACAAACGACTAAGCTTCAAATCCAGGCGACACACATGATTTAGCTTCAAGTAAAAGCGAAGTAGAAGGCTGATCTTCGAATCCATGCGAAACAAATGGTTTAGCTTCAAATACTTGTGATATACACGATTTAGCTTCAAATGCATGCGGAACAAACGAGTTATCTTCAAATCCTTGCGATAGACATGATTTAGCTTCAAATCAATGCGAAGTAGAAGGCTTATCTTCGAATCCATGCGAAACAAGTGGTTTAGCTTCAAATACTTGTGAAATACACGATTTAGCTTCAAATGCATGCGGAACAAACGAGTTATCTTCAAATCCAAGCCAAACACATGATTTAGCTTCAAATCAATGCGAAGTAGAAGGCTTAGCTTCAAATCCATGCGAATCAAATGGTGTAGCTTCAAATACTTTTGATATACATAATTAGATTCAACTGCATGCGAAACAAACGAGTCAGCTTCAAATCCATGCGAATCACATGATTTAGCTTCAAATTCATTCGAAATACATGGTTTAGCATAATATTCTTGCGAAACAAATGGTTTAGCTAAAAATACTTGTGATATGCATGATTTAGCCTCAATTGCATGCGAAACAAACGACTTAGCTTCAAATCCATGCGAAACACATGATTTAGCTTCAAGTAAAAGCGAAGTAGAAGCCTGATCTTCGAATCCATGCGAAACAAATGGTTTAGCCTCAAATATTTGTGTTATACATGATTTAGCTTCAATAGTATGCGAAACACACGAGTTAGCTTCAAATCCTTGCGATAGACATGATTTAGCTTCAAATCAATGCGAAGTAGAAGGCTATTCTTCGAACCCATGCGAAACAAATGTTTCTGCTTCAAATACTTGTGATATACATGATTTAGCATCAACTGCATGCGAAACACACGCGTAAGCTTCAAATCCATGCGAAACACCTGATTTAGCTTTAAATCAATGCGAAGAAGAATGGTGATCTTCGAATCCATGCTAATCAAATGGTTCCGATTCGAATACTTGTGATATACATGATTTAGATTCTACAGCATGCGTAACAAACGAGTTAGCTTCAAACACATGCGAATCAAATGGTTTAGCTTCAAAGACCTGTGATATACATGATTTAGCTTCAACTGCATGCGAAACAAACGAGTTAGCTTTAAATCCATGCGAAACGTATGATTTAGCTTAAAATCAATGCGAAGTAGAAGGATTATCTTCGAATCCATGCAGAACAAATGGTTTAGCTTCAAACACTTGTGATATACATGATTTAGCTTCAACTGCATGTGAAACAAACGAGTTAGCTTAACATCCATACGAAGCACATGATTTAGCTGCAAATTAATGCGAAGTAGAGGGCATACCATCAAATCCATGCGAAACAAATGGTTTAGCCTCAAATATTTGTGTTATACATGATTTAGCTTCAATAGTATGCGAAACACACGAGTTAGCTTCAAATCCTTGCGATAGACATGATTTAGCTTCAAATCAATGCGAAGTAGAAGGCTTATCTTCGAACCCATTGCGAAACAAATGTTTCTGCTTCAAATACTTGTGATATACATGATTTAGCATCAACTGCATGCGTAACACACGCGTAAGCTTCAAATCCATGCCAAACACATGATTTAGCTTTAAATCAATGCGAAGAAGAATCTTCGAATCCATGCTAATCAAATGGTTCCGATTCAAATACTTGTGATATGCATGATTTAGCCTCAATTGCATGCGAAACAAACGACTTAGCTTCAAATCCATGCGAAACACATGATTTAGCTTCAAGTAAAAGCGAAGTAGAAGCCTGATCTTCGAATCCATGCGAAACAAATGGTTTGGCCTCAAATATTTGTGTTATACATGATTTAGCTTCAATAGTATGCGAAACACACGAGTTAGCTTCAAATCCTTGCGATAGACATGATTTAGCTTCAAATCAATGCGAAGTAGAAGGCTTATCTTCGAACCCATGCGAAACAAATGTTTCTGCTTCAAATACTTGTGATATACAAGATTTAGCATCAACTGCATGCGAAACACACGCGTAAGCTTCAAATCCATGCGAAACACATGATTTAGCTTTAAATCAATGCGAAGAAGAATGGTGATCTTCGAATCCATGCTAATCAAATGGTTCCGATTCGAATAATTGTGATATACATGATTTAGATTCTACAGCATGCGAAACAAACGAGTTAGCTTCAAATACATGCGAATCAATTGGTTTAGCTTCAAAGACCTGTGATATACATGATTTAGCTTCAACTGCATGCGAAACAAACGAGTTAGCTTTAAATCCATGCGAAACGTATGATTTAGCTTCAAATCAATGCGAAGTAGAAGGATTATCTTCGAATCCATGCAGAACAAATGTTTTAGCTTCAAACACTTGTGATATACATGATTTAGCTTCAACTGCATGTGAAACAAACGAGTTAGCTTAACATCCATACGAAGCACATGATTATGCTGCAAATTAATGCGATGTAGAGGGCATACCATCAAATCCATGAGAAACAAATGGTTTAGATTCAAATGCTTGTGATATACATAATTTAGCTTCAACTGCATGCGAAACAAACGAGTTAGCTTCAAATCCATGCGAAATACATGACTTAGCATCAAAGCAATGCGAAGTAGGAGGGTTATCTTCGAATCCATGCGAAACAAATGGTTTAGCTTCAAATGCTTGAGAATATATGTGACATAGCTTCAAATGCAGGCGAAATAAACGACTTGCCACAAATCCATGCGAAACACACGATTCAGCTTAAAATCAATGCTAAGTAGAAGGCTTAGCTACAAATCCATGCGAAACAAATGGTTCAGCTTCAAATACTTGTGATATGCCTGATTTAGCTTCAACTGCATGCGAAACAAACGAGTTAGCTTTAAATACATTCAAAACACATCATTTAGCTTCATTTTCATTCGAAACACATGGTTTAGCTTAATATTCGTGCGAAACATATGGTTCAGCTTCAAATACTTGTAATATACATGATTTGGCTTCAACTGCATGTGAAACAGACGTATTAGCTTCGAATTCAAGCGAAACACATGATTCAACTTCAAATCAATGCGAAGTAGAAGGCTTGGCTGCAAAACCATGCGCAACAAATGGTTCAGCTGCAAATACTTGTGATATATATGACTCAGCTTGAACTGTATGCGCAACAAACGTGTTAGCATCAAATCCAACGAAACACATGATTTAGCTACAGAGTCGTGCGAAATGGAACGTATGGCTTCAAATCCATGCGAAACGAATGGTTTTGATTCAAATACTTGCGAATATAAGTGATATAACTTCAATTGCCGGCGAAACAAACGAGTTGGCTTCAAATCCATGCGAATCGCATGATTCAGCTTCAAATCAAAGCGAATTAGATGGCTTAGCTTCAAATCCAAGCGAAACACATTATTTAACTTCAAATCAATTCGAAGTAGAAGGCTCAGTTTCAAGTCCATGCGAAACAAATGGTTTAGATTTAAAGTCATGCGAGAGACATGCTTTAGCTTCAAATTCATGCGAAACACATGGTTTAGATACATATACTTGTGGTATACATGATTTAGCTTCAACTGCATGCGAAACAAACTAGTTAGCTTCAAATCGAAACGAAACACATGATTTAGCTTCATATCAATGCGAGGTAGAAGGCTTTGCTTCAAATTCAAGCGAAACACATGATTCAGCTTCAAATCAATGCGAAGTAGAAGGCTTAGCATCAAATCCATGCGACACCATTTATTTAGCTTCTTATATTTGTGATATACATGATTTAGCTTCAACTGTATGTGAAACAAACGAGTTAGATTCAAATCCATGCGAAACACATGATTCAGCTTCAAATCAATGCGAAGCAGAATGCTGATCTTCTAATCCATGCGAAACAAATGGTTTAACTTCAAGTACATGTGATATACAAGATTTAGCTTCAACTGCATGCGAAACAAACGAGTTAGCTGCAAATCAATGCGAAACACATGATTTAGCTTCAAATCAATGCGAAGCAGAAGGCTGATCGTTGAATTCACGCGAAACAATTGGTTTAGCTTCAAATACTTGTTTTATACATGATTTAGCTTGAACTGCATGCGAAACAAACGAGTTAGCTTCGAATCCATGCGAAACACATGATTTAGCTTCAATTCAATGCGAAGTAGAAGGCTTAACTTCTAATCAATGCAAAACAATTGACTGAGCTTCAAATACTTGCGAACATAAGTGATATAGCTTCAAATGCATTCACAACAAACGAGTTAGCTTCAAATCCATGCGAAACACATGATTTAGCTTCAAATCAATGCGAATTGGAAGGCTTAGCTTCAAATCCATTCGACACAAATGATTTAGCTTTAAATACTTGCGATATAAGTGATATAGCTTCAACCGCATGCGAAACAATCGAGTTAGCTTCAAATCCATGCGAAACACATGATTTAGCTTCAAATCAATGCGAAGTAGAAGGCTTGGCATCTCATCCATGCGAACCGAATGATTCGGATTCAAATACTTGTGATATACATGATTTAGCTTCAACTGCATGCGAAACAAACGAGTTATCTTGAAATTCATGCGGAACACATGATTTAGCCACAAATCAATGCGAAACACATGATTCAGCGTCAAATCAATGCGAAGCAGAAGGATTAGCTTCGAATCCATGCGAATCAGATGGTTTAGCTTCAAATACTTGTGATACACACGATTTATATTCAACTGCATGCGACACAAACGAGATAGCTACAAATCCAAGCGAAATACATGATTTAGCTTCAAATCAATACGAAGTAGGAAGCCTAGCTTCAAATGCATGCGAAACGAATGATTTATCTTCAAATACTGGCGAATATAAGTGATATACCTTCAAATGCAGGCGAAACAAACGAGTGAGCTTCAAATCCAAGCGTAATACATGATTTAACTTCAAATCAATGCGAAGTAGAAGGATTAGCTTCAAACCCATGCGCATCAAATGGTTTAGCTTCAAATACTTGTGATATACATGATTTATCTTCAAACGCAGACGAAACAAACGAGTTAGCTTCAAATCCATGCGGAACACATGATTTAGCTTCAAATCAATGCGAAACAGAAGGCTGATCTTCAAATCCATTCGAAACAAATGGTTTAGCTTCAAATACTTGTGACATACATGATTTAGCTTCAACCGCATGCGAAACAAACGAGTTAGCTTCAAATCCATGCGAAACACATGATTTAGCTTCAATTCAATTCGAAGTAGAAGGCTTACCTACGAATCCAAGGGAAGCAAATGGTTTAGCTTCAAATACTTCTGATATACATGATTTAGCTTCAAATGCAGGAGAAACAAACGAGCTAGATTCAAATCCATACAAAACATATGATTTGGATCCAAATTCATGCGAAACACATGGTTTAGCTTATTATTCATACGAAACAAATGGTTCAGCTTCAAATACTTGTGATATACATGATTTAGCTTCAACTGCATGTGAAACAAACGAGTTAGCTTAACATCCATACGAAGCACATGATTTAGCTGCAAATTAATGCGAAGTAGAGGGCATACCATCAAATCCATGCGAAACAAATCGTTTAGCTTCAAATACTTGTGATATACATGATTTAACTTCAACTGCATGTGATACAAACGAGTTAGCTTAAAATCCAAGCGGAACACATGATATAGCTTCAAATCAATGCGAAGTAGAATGTTGAGTTTCAAATCCATGAGAAACAAATGGTTTACCTTCAAATGCTTGTGATGTACATAATTTAACTTCAACTGCATGCGAAACAAACGAGTTAGCTTCAAATCCATGCGAAACACATGATTTAGCATCAAATCAATGCGAAGTAGGAGGCTTATCTTCAAATCCATGCGAAACAAATCGTTTAGCTTCAAATACTTGTGATATTCATGATTTATCTTCAACTGCATGTGAAACAAACGAACTAGCTTAAAGTCAAAGCGAAACACATTATTTAGCTTCAAATCAATGCGAAGTAGAAGGCTGAGCTTCAAATCCAAGCGAAACACATGATTTATCTTCAAATCAATGCGAAGTAGAAGGCTTAGCTTCAAATCCATGCGAATCAAACGGTTTAGCTCAAATACTTGTGATATACATGATTTAGATTCAACAGCATGCGAAACAAACGAGTTAGCTTAAAATCCAAGCGGAACACATGATTTGTCTTCAAATCAATGCGAAGTAGAAGGCTTAGCTTCAAATCCATGCGAATCAGACGGTTTAGCTTCAAATACTTGTGATATGCTTGATTTATATTGAAGTGCATGCGAAACAAACGAGATAAATTCAAATCCATGCGAAACATATGATTTAACATCAAATCAATGCGACGCAGAATGATGATCTTCGAATCCATGCGAAACAAATGGTTTAGCTTCAAATACTTGTGATATACATGATTTAGCATCAAGAACATGCGAAACAAGCGAGTTAGCTTCAAATCCATGCGAAACACATGATTTAGCTTCAAATCAATGCGAAGTAGAAAGGTTACCTTCAAATCCATGCAAAACAAATGGTTTAGCTTCAAATACTTGTGATTTACATGATTTAGATTCAAGTGCATGCGAAACAAACGAGTTAGCTTCAAATCCATGCGAAACACGTGATTTAGCTTCAAATCCATGCGAAACACATGATTTAGCTTCAAATCAATGCGAAGTGGAATACTGATCTTTGAATCAATGCGAAAAAAATGGTTTAGCTTCAAATACTCGTGATATACATGATTTAGCTTCAACTTCATGCGAAACAAACGAGTTAGCTTCAAATCCAAGCGAGACGCATGATTTAGCTTCAAATCAGTGCGAAGTAGAAGGCTTAGCTTCAAATCCATGCGATACAAATTGTTCAGCTTCAAATACTTGTGGTATTCATGATTTAGCATCAACTGCTTCCGAATCCAACGAGTCAGCTTCAAATCCATGCGAATCACATGATTTAGCTTCAAATTCATTCGAAACACCTGGTTTAGCTTAATATTCTTGCGAAACAAATGGTTTAGCTTCAAATACTTGTGATATGCATGATTTAGCCTCAACCGCATGCAAAGCAAACGAGTTAGCTACAAATCCATGCGAAACACATGATTCAGCTTCAAATTCATGCGAAACACATGGTTTAGCTTAATATTCATGGGAAACAAATGCTTCAGCTTCAAATACGTGTGATATAGATGATTTAGCTTCCACTGCATGCGAAACGAACCAGTTAGCTTCAAATCCAAGCGAGACACATGATTTAGCTTCAAATCAATGCGAAGTAGAAGGCTTAGCTTCAAATCTATGCGAAACAAATGGTTCAGCTTCAAATGCTTGTGATATACATGATTTAGCTTCAACTGCATGCGAAACAAACGACTAAGCTTCAAATCCAGGCGACACACATGATTTAGCTTCAAGTAAAAGCGAAGTAGAAGGCTGATCTTCGAATCCATGCGAAACAAATGGTTTAGCTTCAAATACTTGTGATATACACGATTTAGCTTGAAATGCATGCGGAACAAACGAGTTATCTTCAAATCCTTGCGATAGACATGATTTAGCTTCAAATCAATGCGAAGTAGAAGGCTTATCTTCGAATCCATGCGAAACAAGTGGTTTAGCTTCAAATACTTGTGAAATACACGATTTAGCTTCAAATGCATGCGGAATAAACGAGTTATCTTCAAATCCAAGCCAAACACATGATTTAGCTTCAAATCAATGCGAAGTAGAAGGCTTAGCTTCGAATCCATGCGAAACAAATGGTTTAGCTCAAATACTTGTGATATACATGATTTAGCATCAACAGCATGCGAAACAAGCGAGTTAGCTTCAAATCCATGCGAAACACATGATTTAGCTTCAAATCAATGCGAAGTAGAAAGGTTATCTTCAAATCCATGCGAAACAAATGGTTTAGCTTCAAATACTTGTGATATACATGATTTAGATTCAAGTGCATGCGAAACAAACGAGTTAGCTTCAAATCCATGCGAAACATATGATTTAACATCAAGTAAAAGCTAAGTAGGAGCCTGATCTTCGAATCCATGCGAAACAAATGGTTTAGCCTCAAATATTTGTGTTATACATGATTTAGCTTCACTAGTATGCGAAACACACGAGTTAGCTTCAAATCCTTGCGATAGACATGATTTAGCTTCAAATCAATGCGAAGTAGAAGGCTTATCTTCGTACCCATGCGAAACAAATGTTTCTGCTTCAAATACTTGTGATATACATGATTTAGATTCTACAGCATGCGAAACAAACGAGTTAGCTTCAAATACATGCGAATCAAATGGTTTAGCTTCAAAGACCTGTGATATACATGATTTAGCTTCAACTGCATGCGAAACAAACGAGTTAGCTTTAAATCCATGCGAAACGTATGATTTAGCTTCAAATCAATGCGAAGTAGAAGGATTATCTTCGAATCCATGCAGAACAAATGGTTTAGCTTCAAACACTTGTGATATACATGATTTAGCTTCAACTGCATGTGAAACAAACGAGTTAGCTTAACATCCATACGAAGCACATGATTTAGATGCAAATTAATGCGAAGTAGAGGGCATACCATCAAATCCATGAGAAACAAATGGTTTAGCTTCAAATGCTTGTGATATACATAATTTAGCTTCAACTGCATGCGAAACAAACGAGTTAGCTTCAAATCCATGCGAAACACATGATTTAGCATCAAAGCAATGCGAAGTAGGAGGCTTATCTTCGAATCCATGGGAAACAAATAGTTTAGCTTCAAATGCTTGAGAATATATGTGACATAGCTTCAAATGCAGGCGAAATAAACGACTTGCCACAAATCCATGCGAAACACACGATTCAGCTTAAAATCAATGCTAAGTAGAAGGCTTAGCTTCAAATCCATGCGAAACAAATGGTTCAGCTTCAAATACTTGTGATATGCCTGATTTAGCTTCAACTGCATGCGAAACAAACGAGTTAGCGTTAAATCCATTCAAAACACATGATTTAGCTTCATTTTCATTCGAAACACATGGTTTAGCTTAATATTCGTGCGAAACATATGGTTCAGCTTCAAATACTTGTAATATACATGATTTGGCTTCAACTGCATGTGAAACAGACGTATTAGCTTCGAATTCAAGCGAAACACATGATTCAACTTCAAATCAATGCGAAGCAGAAGGCTTGGCTGCAAAACCATGCGCAACAAATGGTTCAGCTGCAAATACTTGTGATATATATGACTCAGCTTGAACTGTATGCGCAACAAACGTGTTAGCATCAAATCCAAGCGAAACACATGCTTTAGCTACAGATTCGTGCGAAATGGAACGTATGGCTTCAAATCCATGCGAAACGAATGGTTTTGATTCAAATACTTGCGAATATAAGTGATATAACTTCAATTGCCGGCGAAACAAACGAGTTGGCTTCAAATCCATGCGAATCGCATGATTCAGCTTCAAATCAAAGCGAATTAGATGGCTTTGCTTCAAATCCAAGCGAAACACATTATTTAACTTCAAATCAATTCGAAGTAGAAGGCTTAGTTTCAAATCCATGCGAAACAAATGGTTTAGATTTAAAGTCATGCGAGAGACATGCTTTAGCTTCAAATTCATGCGAAACACATGGTTTAGATACATATACTTGTGGTATACATGATTTAGCTTCAACTGCATGCGAAACAAACTAGTTAGCTTCAAATCGAAACGAAACACATGAATTAGCTTCATATCAATGCGAGGTAGAAGGCTTTGCTTCAAATTCAAGCGAAACACATGATTCAGCTTCAAATCAATGCGAAGTAGAAGGCTTAGCATCAAATCCATGCGACACCATTTATTTAGCTTCTTATATTTGTGATATACATGATTTAGCTTCAACTGTATGTGAAACAAACGAGTTAGATTCAAATCCATGCGAAACACATGATTCAGCTTCAAATCAATGCGAAGCAGAATGCTGATCTTCTAATCCATGCGAAACAAATGGTTTAACTTCAAGTACATGTGATATACAAGATTTAGCTTCAACTGCATGCGAAACAAACGAGTTAGCTGCAAATCAATGCGAAACACATGATTTAGCTTCAAATCAATGCGAAGCAGAAGGCTGATCGTTGAATTCACGCGAAACAATTGGTTTAGCTTCAAATACTTGTTTTATACATGATTTAGCTTGAACTGCATGCGAAACAAACGAGCTAGATTCAAATCCATACAAAACATATGATTTGGATCCAAATTCATGCGAAACACATGGTTTAGCTTATTATTCATACGAAACAAATGGTTCAGCTTCAAATACTTGTGATATACATGATTTAGCTTCAACTGCGTGTGAAACAAACGAGTTAGCTTAACATCCATACGAAGCACATGATTTAGCTGCAAATTAATGAGAAGTAGAGGGCATACCATCAAATCCATGCGAAACAAATGGTTCAGCTTCAAATACTTGTGATATACATGATTTAGCTTCAAGTGCATGTGAAACAAACGAGTTAGCTTAACATCCATACGAAGCACATGATTTAGCTGCAAATTAATGCGAAGTAGAGGGCATACCATCAAATCCATGCGAAACAAATCGTTTAGCTTCAAATACTTGTGATATACATGATTTAACTTCAACTGCGTGTGATACAAACGAGTTAGCTTAAAATCCAAGCGGAACACATGATATAGCTTCAAATCAATGCGAAGTAGAATGTTGAGTTTCAAATCCATGAGAAACAAATGGTTTACCTTCAAATGCTTGTGATGTACATAATTTAACTTCAACTGCATGCGAAACAAACGAGTTAGCTTCAAATCCATGCGAAACACATGATTTAGCATCAAATCAATGCGAAGTAGGAGGCTTATCTTCAAATCCATGCGAAACAAATCGTTTAGCTTCAATTACTTGTGATATTCATGATTTATCTTCAACTGCATGTGAAACAAACGAGCTAGCTTAAAATCCAAGCGAAACACATTATTTAGCTTCAAATCAATGCGAAGTAGAAGGCTGAGCTTCAAATCCAAGCGAAACACATGATTTATCTTCAAATCAATGCGAAGTAGAAGGCTTAGCTTCAAATCCATGCGAATCAAACGGTTTAGCTCAAATACTTGTGATATACATGATTTAGATTCAACAGCATGCGAAACAAACGAGTTAGCTTAAAATCCAAGCGGAACACATGATTTGTCTTCAAATCAATGCGAAGTAGAAGGCTTAGCTTCAAATCCATGCGAATCAAACGGTTTAGCTTCAAATACTTGTGATATGCTTGATTTATATTGAAGTGCATGCGAAACAAACGAGATAAATTCAAATCCATGCGAAACATATGATTTAACATCAAATCAATGCGACGCAGAATGATGATCTTCGAATCCATGCGAAACAAATGGTTTAGCTTCAAATACTTGTGATATACATGATTTAGCATCAAGAACATGCGAAACAAGCGAGTTAGCTTCAAATCCATGCGAAACACATGATTTAGCTTCAAATCAATGCGAAGTAGAAAGGTTACCTTCAAATCCATGCAAAACAAATGGTTTAGCTTCAAATACTTGTGATTTACATGATTTAGATTCAAGTGCATGCGAAACAAACGAGTTAGCTTCAAATCCATGCGGAACATATGATTTAACATCAAATCAATGCGACGCAGAATGCTGATCTTCGAATCCATGCGAAACAAATGGTTTAGCTTCAAATACTTGTGATATACATGATTTAGCTTCAACTGCAGGCGAAACAAACGAGTTATCTTGAAATTCATGCGGAACACATGATTTAGCCACAAATCAATGCGAAACACATGATTCAGCGTCAAATCAATGCGAAGCAGAAGGATTAGCTTCGAATCCATGCGAATCAGATGGTTTAGCTTCAAATACTTGTGATACACACGATTTATATTCAACTGCATGCGACACAAACGAGATAGCTACAAATCCAAGCGAAATACATGATTTAGCTTCAAATCAATACGAAGTAGGAAGCCTAGCTTCAAATGCATGCGAAACGAATGATTTATCTTCAAATACTGGCGAATATAAGTGATATACCTTCAAATGCAGGCGAAACAAACGAGTGAGCTTCAAATCCAAGCGTAATACATGATTTAACTTCAAATCAATGCGAAGTAGAAGGATTAGCTTCAAATCCATGCGCATCAAATGGTTTAGCTTCAAATACTTGTGATATACATGATTTATCTTCAAACGCAGACGAAACAAACGAGTTAGCTTCAAATCCATGCGAAACACATGATTTAGCTTCAAATCAATGCGAAGCAGAAGGCTGATCGTTGAATTCACGCGAAACAATTGGTTTAGCTTCAAATACTTGTTTTATACATGATTTAGCTTGAACTGCATGCGAAACAAACGAGTTAGCTTCGAATCCATGCGAAACACATGATTTAGCTTCAATTCAATGCGAAGTAGAAGGCTTAACTTCTAATCAATGCAAAACAATTGACTGAGCTTCAAATACTTGCGAACATAAGTGATATAGCTTCAAATGCATTCACAACAAATGAGTTAGCTTCAAATCCATGCGAAACACATGATTTAGCTTCAAATCAATGCGAATTGGAAGGCTTAGCTTCAACTCCATTCGACACAAATGATTTAGCTTTAAATACTTGCGATATAAGTGATATAGCTTCAACCGCATGCGAAACAATCGAGTTAGCTTCAAATCCATGCGAAACACATGATTTAGCTTCAAATCAATGCGAAGTAGAAGGCTTATCTTCGAATCCATGCGAAACCAGTGGTTTAGCTTCAAATACTTGTGAAATACACGATTTAGCTTCAAATGCATGCGGAACAAACGAGTTATCTTCAAATCCAAGCCAAACACATGATTTGTCTTCAAATCAATGTGAAGTAGAAGGCTTAGCTTCAAATCCAAGCGAATCAAATTATTTAGCTTCAAATCAATGCGAAGTAGAAGGCGTGGTTTCAAATCCATGAGAAAAAATGGTTTAACTTCAGATGCTTGTGATATACATGATTCAGCATCAACTGCATGCGAAACAAACGAGTTAGCTTCAAATCCATGCGAAACACATGATTTAGCTTCAAATCCATGCGAAACACATGATTTAGCTTCAAATCAATGCGAAGTGGAATACTGATCTTTGAATCAATGCGAAAAAAATGGTTTAGCTTCAAATACTCGTGATATACATGATTTAGCTTCAACTTCATGCGAAACAAACGAGTTAGCTTCAAATCCAAGCGAGACGCATGATTTAGCTTCAAATCAATGCAAAGTAGAAGGCTTAGCTTCAAATCCATGCGATACAAATTGTTCAGCTTCAAATACTTGTGGTATTCATGATTTAGCATCAACTGCTTCCGAATCCAACGAGTCAGCTTCAAATCCATGCGAATCACATGATTTAGCTTCAAATTCATTCGAAACACCTGGTTTAGCTTAATATTCTTGCGAAACAAATGGTTTAGCTTCAAATACTTGTGATATGCATGATTTAGCCTCAACCGCATGCAAAGCAAACGAGTTAGCTTCAAATCCATGCGAAACACATGATTCAGCTTCAAATTCATGCGAAACACATGGTTTAGCTTAATATTCATGGGAAACAAATGCTTCAGCTTCAAATACTTGTGATATAGATGATTTAGCTTCCACTGCATGCGAAACGAACCAGTTAGCTTCAAATCCAAGCGAGACACATGATTTAGCTTCAAATCAATGCGAAGTAGAAGGCTTAGCTTCAAATCTATGCGAAACAAATGGTTCAGTTTCAAATGCTTGTGATATACATGATTTAGCTTCAACTGCATGCGAAACAAACGACTAAGCTTCAAATCCAGGCGACGCACATGATTTAGCTTCAAGTAAAAGCGAAGTAGAAGGCTGATCTTCGAATCCATGCGAAACAAATGGTTTAGCTTCAAATACTTGTGATATACACGATTTAGCTTGAAATGCATGCGGAACAAACGAGTTATCTTCAAATCCTTGCGATAGACATGATTTAGCTTCAAATCAATGCGAAGTAGAAGGCTTATCTTCGAATCCATGCGAAACAAGTGGTTTAGCTTCAAATACTTGTGAAATACACGATTTAGCTTCAAATGCATGCGGAACAAACGAGTTATCTTCAAATCCAAGCCAAACACATGATTTAGCTTCAAATCAATGCGAAGTAGAAGGCTTAGCTTCAAATCCATGCGAATCAAATGGTGTAGCTTCAAATACTTTTGATATACATAATTAGATTCAACTGCATGCGAAACAAACGAGTCAGCTTCAAATCCATGCGAATCACATGATTTAGCTTCAAATTCATTCGAAATACATGGTTTAGCATAATATTCATGCGAAACAAATGGTTTAGCTTCAAATACTTGTGATATGCATGATTTAGCCTCAATTGCATGCGAAACAAACGACTTAGCTTCAAATCCATGCGAAACACATGATTTAGCTTCAAGTAAAAGCGAAGTAGAAGCCTGATCTTCGAATCCATGCGAAACAAATGGTTTAGCCTCAAATATTTGTGTTATACATGATTTAGCTTCAATAGTATGCGAAACACACGAGTTAGCTTCAAATCCTTGCGATAGACATGATTTAGCTTCAAATCAATGCGAAGTAGAAGGCTTATCTTCGAACCCATGCGAAACAAATGTTTCTGCTTCAAATACTTGTGATATACAAGATTTAGCATCAACTGCATGCGAAACACACGCGTAAGCTTCAAATCCATGCGAAACACATGATTTAGCTTTAAATCAATGCGAAGAAGAATGGTGATCTTCGAATCCATGCTAATCAAATGGTTCCGATTCGAATAATTGTGATATACATGATTTAGATTCTACAGCATGCGAAACAAACGAGTTAGCTTCAAATACATGCGAATCAATTGGTTTAGCTTCAAAGACCTGTGATATACATGATTTAGCATCAAGAACATGCAAAACAAGCGAGTTAGCTTCAAATCCATGCGAAACACATGATTTAGCTTCAAATCAATGCGAAGTAGAAAGGTTATCTTCAAATGCATGCGAAACAAATGGTTTAGCTTCAAATACTTGTGATTTACATGATTTAGATTCAAGTGCATGCGAAACAAACGAGTTAGCTTCAAATCCATGCGGAACATATGATTTAACATCAAATCAATGCGACGCAGAATGCTGATCTTCGAATCCATGCGAAACAAATGGTTTAGCTTCAAATACTTATGATATACATGATTTAGCTTCAACTGTAGGCGAAACAAACGAGTTAGCTTAAAATTCATGCGAAACTCATGATTTAACTTCAAATCAATGCGAAGTGGAAGGGTTACCTTCGAATCCATGCGAAACAAATGGTTTAGCTTCAAACACTTGTGATGTACATGATTTAGCTTCAACTGCATGTGAAACAAACGAGTTAGTTTAAAATCCAAGCGAAACACATGATTTGTCTTCAAACCAATGCGAAGTAGGAGGCTTATCTTCAAATCCATGCGAAACAAATCGTTTAGCTTCAAATACTTGTGATATTCATGATTTAACTTCAACTGCATGTGAAACAAACGAGCTAGCTTAAAATCCAAGCGAAACACATTATTTAGCTTCAAATCAGTGCGAAGTAGAATGCTGAGCTTCAAATCCAAGCGAAACACATGATTTGTCTTCAAATCAATGCGAGGTAGAAGGCTTAGCTTCAAATCCATGCGAATCAAAAGGTTTTGTTTCAAATACTTGTGATATGCTTGATTTATATTCAAGTGCATGCGAAACGAACGAGATAGACTCAAATCCATGCGAAACACATGATTTAACTCCAAATCATGCGAAGTAGAAGGCATAGCTTTAAATCCATGGGAATCAAATGGTTTAGCTTCAAATACTGGTGATATACATGATTTAGATTCAAGTGCATGCGAAACAAACGAGATAGCTACAAATCCATGCGAATCAAATGGTTTAGCTTCAAAGACCTTTGATATACATGATTTAGCTTCAACTGCATGCGAAACAAACGAGTTAGCTTTAAATCCATGCGAAACGTATGATTTAGCTTCAAATCAATGCGAAGTAGAAGGATTATCTTCGAATCCATGCAGAACAAATGGTTTAGCTTCAAACACTTGTGATATACCTGATTTAGCTTCAACTGCATGCGAAACAAACGAGCTAGCCTCAAATCCATGCGAAACACGTGATTTAGCATCAAGTCAACGCGAAGTTGAAGGCTTAGCGTCAAATCCATGCGAAACGAATGATTTAGCTTCACATACTTGTGAATAGAAGTGATATAGCTTGAAATGCAGGCGAAACAAACGAGTTAGCTTCAAATCCATGCGAAACACATGATTTAGCTTCAAATCAATGCGAAGTAGAAGGCCTAGCTTCACATCCACGCGAATCAAATGGTTTAGCTTCAAATACTTGTGATACACATGATTTAGATTCAAGTGCATGCGTAACAAACGAGATAGCTTCAAATCCATGCGAACCACATGATTTAGCTTCAAATCAATGCGACGCAGAATGCTGATCTTCGAATCCATGCGAAACAAATGGTTTAGCTTCAAATACTTGTGATATACATGATTTAGCTTCAACTGCAGGCGAAACAAACGAGTTAGCTTAAAATTCATGCGAAACTAATGATTTAACTTCAAATCAATGCGAAGTGGAAGGGTTACCTTCGAATCCATGCGAATCAAACGGTTTAGATTCAAATACTTGTGATATGCTTGATTTATATTGAAGTGCATGCGAAACAAACGAGATAGATTCAAATCCATGCGAAACATATGATTTAACATCAAATCAATGCGACGCAGAATGCTGATCTTCGAATCCATGCGAAACAAATGGTTTAGCTTCAAATACTTGTGATATACATGATTTAGCTTCAACTGCAGGCGAAATAATCGAGTTAACTTCAAATCCATGCGAAACACATGATTGCTAAACGAATGATTTAGCTTCAAATGCTTGAGAATATATGTGACATAGCTTCAAATGCAGGCGAAATAAACGACTTGCCACAAATCCATGCGAAACACACGATTCAGCTTAAAATCAATGCTAAGTAGAAGGCTTAGCTTCAAATCCATGCGAAACAAATGGTTCAGCTTCAAATACTTGTGATATGCCTGATTTAGCTTCAACTGCATGCGAAACAAACGAGTTAGCTTTAAATCCATTCAAAACACATGATTTAGCTTCATTTTCATTCGAAACACATGGTTTAGCTTAATATTCGTGCGAAACATATGGTTCAGCTTCAAATACTTGTAATATACATGATTTGGCTTCAACTGCATGTGAAACAGACGTATTAGCTTCAAATTCAAGCGAAACACATGATTCAACTTCAAATCAATGCGAAGTAGAAGGCTTGGCTGCAAAACCATGCGCAACAAATGGTTCAGCTGCAAATACTTGTGATATATATGACTCAGCTTGAACTGTATGCGCAACAAACGTGTTAGCATCAAATCCAAGCGAAATACATGATTTAGCATCAAATCAATACGAAGTAGGAGGCCTAGCTTCAAATGCATGCGAAACGAATGATGTATCTTCAAATACTGGCGAATATAAGTGATATACCTTCAAATGCAGGCGAAACAAACGAGTGAGCTTTAAATCCAAGCGTAATACATGATTTAACTTCAAATCAATGCGAAGTAGAAGGATTAGCTTCAAATCCATGCGCATCAAATGGTTTAGCTTCAAATACTTGTGATATACATGATTTATCTTCAAACGCAGGCGAAACAAACGAGTTAGCTTCAAATCCATGCGAAACACATGATTTAGCTTCAAATCAATGCGAAACAGAAGGCTGATCTTCAAATCCATTCGAAACAAATGGTTTAGCTTCAAATACTTGTGACATACATGATTTAGCTTCAACCGCATGCGAAACAAACGAGTTAGCTTCAAATCCATGCGAAACACATGATTTAGCTTCAATTCAATTCGAAGTAGAAGGCTTATCTTCGAATCCAAGCGAAGCAAATGGTTTAGCTTCAAATACTTCTGATATACATGATTTAGCTTCAAATGCAGGAGAAACAAACGAGCTAGATTCAAATCCATACAAAACATATGATTTGGATCCAAATTCATGCGAAACACATGGTTTAGCTTATTATTCATACGAAACAAATGGTTCAGCTTCAAATACTTGTGATATACATGATTTAACTTCAACTGCAGGCCAAACAAACGAGTTAGCTTCAAATCCATGCGAAAAACATGACTTAGCTTCAAATCAATAGGAGGTAGAAGGCTGAACTTCGAATCCATGCGAAACGAATGGTTTAGCTTCAGTTACTTGTTTTATATATGATTTAAGCTTCTACTGCATGCAAAACAAACGAGTTAGCTTCTAATACAAGCGAAACACATGATTCAGGTTCAAATCAATGCGAAGTAGATGGCTTAGCTTGAAATCCATGCGAATCAAATGGTGCAGCTTCAAATACTTGTGATATACATGATTTAGCTTCAACTGCATACGAAACAAATGAGTTAGCTTTAAATCCAAGCGAAACACATGATTTAGCTTCAAATCAATGCGAAGTAGAATGCTTAGCTTCAAATCCATGCGAAGTAGAAGGCTTAGCTTCAAATCCATGCGAAACAAATGGTTTAGCTTTAAATACATGTAATATACATGTTTTAGCTTCAACTGCATGCGAAACAAACGAGTTAGCTTTAAATCCAAGCGAAACACATGATTTAGCTTCAAATCAATGCGAAGTAGAAGGCTTAGCTTCAAATCCATGCCAATCAAACGGTTTAGCTTCAAATACCTGTGATATACATGATTTCGCTTCAAATGCATGCGACATAAGCTAGTTAGCTTCAAATCGAAGCAAAACACATGATTCAGCTTCATATGAGTGCGAGGTCGAAGGCTTAGTTTCAAAATCAAGCGAAACACATGATTCAGCTTCAAATCAATGCGACGAAGAATGTTTAGCTTCAAACCCATGCGAAACAAAATGTTTAGCTTCTAATACTTGTGATATACATGATTTAGCTTCAAGTGCATGCTAAACAAACGAGTTAGCTTCAAATCGAAGCGAAACACATGTTTTAGCTACATATCCGTGCGATGTAGAAGTTTGAGCTTCAAATTCGTGCGAAACACATGGTTTAGCTTAATATTCATGCGATACGAATGGTGCAGCTTCAAATACTTGTGATATACACGATTTAGCTTCAACTGTATGTGAAACAAACGAGTTAGATTCAAATCCATGCGAAACACATCATTTAGGTTCAAAATCATGCGAAACACATGGTTTAGCTTCAAATCAATGCGAAGTAGAAGGCTGATCTTCGAAATCACGCGAAACAAATGGTTTAGCTTCAAATACTTGTGATATACATGATTTAGCTTCATATCAATGCGAAACACATGATTCAGTTTCAAATCAATGCGAAGAAGAAGGCTTATCTTCGTATCCATGCGAAACAAATGGTTTATCTTCAAATCCATGCGAAACAGATGGTAGCAACAAATACTTGTGATATACATGATTTAGCTTCAACTGCATGCGAAACAAACGAGTTAGCTTCAAATCGAAGCGAAACACATGTTTTAGCTACATATCCGTGCGATGTAGAAGTTTGAGCTTCAAATTCATGCGAAACACATGGTTTAGCTTAATATTCATGCGATACGAATGGTGCAGCTTCAAATACTTGTGATATACACGATTTAGCTTCAACTGTATGTGAAACAAACGAGTTAGATTCAAATCCATGCGAAACACATCATTTAGGTTTAAAATCATGCGAAACACATGATTTAGCTTCAAATCAATTCGAAGTAGAAGGCTGATCTTCAAATCCATCCGAAACAAATGGTTTAGCTTCAAATACTTGTGATATACATGATTTAGTTTCAACTGCATGCGAAACAAACGAGTTAGCTTCAAATCCAAGCGAAACACAAGATTTAGCATCAAATCAATGCGAAGTAGAAGGCTTAGCTTCTAATCAATGCGAAACAATTGACTGAGCTTCAAATACTTGCGAATATAAGTGATATAGCTTCAAATGCAGGCAAAACAAACGAGTTAGCTTCAAAGCCATGCAAAACACATGATTTAGCTTCAAATCAATGCGAATTAGAAGGCTTAGCTCCAAATCCATTCGACGCAAATGATTTAGCTTCAAATACTTGCGATATAAGTGATATAGCTTCAACTGCATGCGAAACAATCGAGTTAGCTTCAAATCCATGCGAAACACATGATTTAGCTTCAAATCAATGCGAAACAGAAGGCTGATCTTCAAATCAATTCGAAACAAATGGTTTAGCTTCAAATACTTGTTTTATACATGATTTAACTTCAACTGCATGCGAATCAAACGAGTTAGATTCAAATCCATGCGAAACACATGATTTAGCTTCAAATCAATGCGAAACAGAAGGCTGATCTTCAAATCAATTCGAAACAAATGGTTTAGCTTCAAATACTTCTGATATACATGATTTAGCTTCAACTGCATGCGAATCCAACGAGTTAGCTTCAAATCCATGCGAAAACATGATTTAGGTTCAAAATCATGCGAAACACATGGTTTAGCTTCAAATCAATGCGAAGTAGAAGGCTGATCTTCGAAATCACGCGAAACAAATGGTTTAGCTTCAAATACTTGTGATATACATGATTTAGCTTCATATCAATGCGAAACACATGATTCAGCTTCAAATCAATGCGAAGAAGAAGAGTTATCTTCGTATCCATGCGAAACAAATGGTTTATCTTCAAATCCATGCGAAACAGATGGTTTAGCAACAAATACTTGTGATATACATGATTTAGCTTGAACTGCATGCGAAACAAACGAGTTAGCTTAAAATCCATGCGAAGCAAATGATTTAGCTTTAAATTCATTCGACACACATGGGTTAGATTCAATTCCATGCGAAACGTACAGTTTAGCTTCAAATACTTGTTTTATACATGATATAGCTTCAACTGCAGGCGAAACAACCGAGATAGCGTCAAATCCATTCGAAACACATGGTTTAGATTCCAATCAATTCGATGTTGAAGGCATAGCTTCAAATCCTTGCAAAATATATGACTTACCTTCAAATACTTGCAATATGGATGAAATAATTTGAAATGCAGACGAAACAAACGAGTTTGCTTCTAATACAAGCGAAACACATGATTCAGGTTCAAATCAATGCGAAGTAGATGGCTTAGCTTCAAATCCATGCGAATCAAATGGTGCAGCTTCAAATACTTGTGATATACATGATTTAGCTTCAACTGCATGCGAAACAAACTAGTTAGCTTCAAATCGAAACGAAACACATGATTTAGCTTCATATCAATGCGAGGTAGAAGGCTTTGCTTCAAATTCAAGCGAAACACATGATTCAGCTTCAAATCAATGCGAAGTAGAAGGCTTAGCATCAAATCCATGCGACACCATCTATTTAGCTTCTTATATTTGTGATATAAGTGATATAGCTTCAAATGCAGGCGAAACAAACGAGTTAGCTTCAAATCCAAGCGAAACACATGATTTAGCTTAAAATCAATGCGAAGTAGAAGGCTTAGCTTCAAATCCATGCGAAGTAGAAGGCTTAGCTTCAAATCCATGTGAAACAAATGGTTTAGCTTTAAATACATGTAATATACATGATTTAGCTTCAACTGCATGCGAAACAAACGAGTTAGCTTTAAATCCAAGCGAAACACATGACTTAGCTTCAAATCAATGCGAAGTAGAAGGCTTAGCTTCAAATCCATGCGAAACACATAATTGCTATACGAATGATTTAGCTTCAAATGCTTGTCAATATATCTGACATAGCTTCAAATGCAGGCGAAATAGACGAGTTTGCCTCAAATCCATGCGAAACACACGATTCAGCTTAAAATCAATGCTAAGTAGATGGCTTAGCTTCAAATCCATGCGACACAAATGATCTAGTTTCAAATACTTGTTATATATATGATTTAGCTTCAACTGCATGCGAAATAATCGAGTTAGCTTCAAATCCATGCGAAACACATGATTGCTAAACGAATGATTTAGCTTCAAATGCTTGACAATATATGTGACATAGCTTCAAATGCAGGCGATATAAACGACTTGCCACAAATCCATGCGAAACACACGATTCAGCTTAAAATCAATGCTAAGTAGAAGGCTTAGCTTCAAATCCATGCGAAACAAATGGTTCAGCTTCAAATACTTGTGATATACATGATTTAGCTTCAACTGCATGCGAAACACATGTTTGCTAAACGAATGATTTAGCATCAAATGCTTGACAATATATGTGACATAGCTTCAAATGCAGGCGAAATAAACGACTTGCCACAAATCCATGCGAAACACACGATTCAGCTTAAAATCAATGCTAAGTAGAAGGCTTAGCTTCAAATCCATGCGAAACAAATGGTTCAGCTTCAAATACTTGTGATATACATGATTTAGCTTCAACTGCATGCGAAACAAACGAGTTAGCTTTAAATCCAAGCGAAACACATGATTTAGCTTCAAATCAATGCGAAGTTGAATGCTTAGCTTCAAATCCATGCGAAGTAGAAGGCTTAGCTTCAAATCCATGCGAAACAAATGGTTTAGCTTTAAATACATGTAATATACATGTTTTAGCTTCAACTGCATGCGAAACAAACGAGTTAGCTTTAAATCCAAGCGAAACACATGATTTAGCTTCAAATCAATGCGAAGTAGAAGGCTTAGCTTCAAATCCATGCCAATCAAACGGTTTAGCTTCAAATACCTGTGATATACATGATTTAGCTTCAAATGCATGCGACATAAGCTAGTTAGCTTCAAATCGAAGCAAAACACATGATTCAGCTTCATATCAGTGCCAGGTCGAAGGCTTAGTTTCAAAATCAAGCGAAACACATGATTCAGCTTCAAATCAATGCGACGAAGAATGTTTAGCTTCAAACCCAAGCGAAACAAAATGTTTAGCTTCTAATACTTGTGATATACATGATTTAGCTTCAAGTGCATGCTAAACAAACGAGTTAGCTTCAAATCGAAGCGAAACACATGTTTTAGCTACATATCCGTGCGATGTAGAAGTTTGAGCTTCAAATTCATGCGAAACATATGGTTTGAGCTTAATATTCATGCGATACGAATGGTGCAGCTTCAAATACTTGTGATATACACGATTTAGCTTCAACTGTATGTGAAACAAACGAGTTAGATTCAAATCCATGCGAAACACAACATTTAGGTTCAAAATCATGCAAAACACATGGTTTAGCTTCAAATCAATGCGAAGTAGAAGGCTGATCTTCGAAATCACGCGAAACAAATGGTTTAGCTTCAAATACTTGTGATATACATGATTTAGCTTCATATCAATGCGAAACACATGATTCAGTTTCAAATCAATGCGAAGAAGAAGGCTTATCTTCGTATCCATGCGAAACAAATGGTTTATCTTCAAATCCATGCGAAACAGATGGTTTTGCAACAAATACTTGTGATATACATGATTTAGCTTCAACTGCATGCGAAACAAACGAGTTAGCTTAAAATCCATGCGAAGCAAATGATTTAGCATCAAATTCATTCGACACACATGGGTTAGATTCAATTCCATGCGAAACGTACAGTTTAGGTTCAAATACTTGTTTTATACATGATTTAGCTTCAACTGCAGGCGAAACAACCGAGATAGCGTCAAATCCATTCGAAACACATGGTTTAGATTCCAATCAATTCGATGTTGAAGGCATAGCTTCAAATCCATGCAAAATATATGACTTACCTTCGAATACTTGCAATATGGATGAAATAATTTGAAATGCAGACGAAACAAACGAGTTAGCTTCTAATCCAATCGAAACAAATGATTTAGATTTAAAGTCATGCGAGAGACATGCTTTAGCTTCAAATTCATGCGAAACACATGGTTTAGATACATATACTTGTGGTATACATGATTTAGCTTCAACTGCATGCGAAACAAACTAGTTAGCTTCAAATCGAAACGAAACACATGATTTAGCTTCATATCAATGCGAGGTAGAAGGCTTTGCTTCAAATTCAAGCGAAACACATGATTCAGCTTCAAATCAATGCGAAGTAGAAGGCTTAGCATCAAATCCATGCGACACCATCTATTTAGCTTCTTATATTTGTGATATAAGTGATATAGCTTCAAATGCAGGCGAAACAAACGAGTTAGCTTCAAATCCAAGCGAAAGACATGATTTAGCTTCATATCCATGCGAAATAGAAGGCTTAGTTTCAAATCCATGTGAAAAAAATGGTTTAGGTTCAAATACTTGTGATATACATGATTTAGCTTCAACTGTATGTGAAACAAACGAGTTAGATTCAAATCCATGCGAAAAACATGATTTAGCTTCAAATCAATAGGAAGTAGAAGGCTGTACTTCGAATCCATGCGAAAGAAATGGTTTAGCTTCAGTTACTTGTTTTATATATGATTTAAGCTTCTACTGCATGCAAAACAAACGAGTTAGCTTCTAATACAAGCGAAACACATGATTCAGGTTCAAATCAATGCGAAGTAGATGGCTTAGCTTCAAATCCATGCGAATCAAATGGTGCAGCTTCAAATACTTGTGATATACATGATTTAGCTTCAACTGCATGCGAAACAAACGAGTTAGCTTTAAATCCAAGCGAAACACATGATTTAGCTTCAAATCAATGCGAAGTTGAATGCTTAGCTTCAAATCCATGCGAAGTAGAAGGCTTAGCTTCAAATCCATGCGAAACAATTGGTTTAGCTTTAAATACATGTAATATACATGTTTTAGCTTCAACTGCATGCGAAACAAACGAGTTAGCTTTAAATCCAAGCGAAACACATGATTTAGCTTCAAATCAATGCGAAGTAGAAGGCTTAGCTTCAAATCCATGCCAATCAAACGGTTTAGCTTCAAATACCTGTGATATACATGACTTAGCTTCAAATGCATGCGACGTAAGCTAGTTAGCTTCAAATCGAAGCAAAACATATGATTCAGCTTCATATCAGTGCGAGGTCGAAGGCTTAGTTTCAAAATCAAGCGAAACACATGATTCAGCTTCAAATCAATGCGACGAAGAATGTTTAGCTTCAAACCCAAGCGAAACAAAATGTTTAGCTTCTAATACTTGTGATATACATGATTTAGCTTCAAGTGCATGCTAAACAAACGAGTTAGCTTCAAATCGAAGCAAAACATATGTTCTAGCTACATATCCATGCGATGTAGAAGTTTGAGCTTCAAATTCATGCGAAACACATGGTTTAGCTTAATATTCATGCGATACCAATGGTGCAGCTTCAAATACTTGTGATATACACGATTTAGCTTCAACTGTATGTGAAACAAACGAGTTAGATTCAAATTCATGCGAAACACATGGTTTAGATACATATACTTGTGGTATACATGATTTAGCTTCAACTGCATGCGAAACAAACTAGTTAGCTTCAAATCGAAACGAAACACATGATTTAGCTTCATATCAATGCGAGGTAGAAGGCTTTGCTTCAAATTCAAGCGAAACACATGATTCAGCTTCAAATCAATGCGAAGTAGAAGGCTTAGCATCAAATCCATGCGACACCATCTATTTAGCTTCTTATATTTGTGATATAAGTGATATAGCTTCAAATGCAGGCGAAACAAACGAGTTAGCTTCAAATCCAAGCGAAAGACATGATTTAGCTTCATATCCATGCGAAATAGAAGGCTTAGTTTCAAATCCATGTGAAAAAAATGGTTTAGGTTCAAATACTTGTGATATACATGATTTAGCTTCAACTGTATGTGAAACAAACGAGTTAGATTCAAATCCATGCGAAAAACATGATTTAGCTTCAAATCAATAGGAGGTAGAAGGCTGAACTTCGAATCCATGCGAAAGAAATGGCTTAGCTTCAGTTACTTGTTTTATATATGATTTAAGCTTCTACTGCATGCAAAACAAACGAGTTAGCTTTAAATCCAAGCGAAACACATGATTTAGCTTCAAATCAATGCGAAGTAGAAGGCTTAGCTTCAAATCCATGCGAAGTAGAAGGCTTAGCTTCAAATCCATGCGAAACAAATGGTTTAGCTTTAAATACATGTAATATACATGATTTAGCTTCAACTGCATGCTAAACAAACGAGTTAGCTTTAAATCCAAGCGAAACACATGACTTAGCTTCAAATCAATGCGAAGTAGAAGGCTTAGCTTCAAATCCATGCGAATCAAATGGTTTAGCTTCAAATACTCGTGATATACATGATTTAGATTCAACTCCATGCAAAAGAAACGAGTTAGATTCAAATCCATGCGAAACACATGATTTAGCTTCAAATCAATGCGAAACAGAAGGCTGATCTTCAAATCCATTCGAAACAAATGGTTTAGCTTCAAATACTTCTGATATACATGATTTAGCTTCAACTGCTTGCGAATCCAACGAGTTAGCTTCAAATCCATGCGAAACACATGATTTAGGTTCAAAATCATGCGAAACACATGGTTTAGCTTCAAATCAATGCGAAGTAGAAGGCTGATCTTCGAAATCACGCGAAACAAATGGTTTAGCTTCAAATACTTGTGATATACATGATTTAGCTTCATATCAATGCGAAACACATGATTCAGCTTCAAATCAATGCGAAGTAGAAGGCTTATCTCCGAATCCATGCGAAACAAATGGATTAGCTTCAAATACTTGTGATATACATGATTTTGCTTCAACTGCACGCGAAACAAACGAGTTAGCTTCAAATCCATGCGAAACACATGATTTAGCTTCAAATCAATGCGAAGAAAAAGGGTGATCTTCAAATCCATGCGAATCAAATGGTTGAGGTTCAAATACTTGTGATATACATGATTTAGCTTCAACTGCATGCGAAACAAACGAGTTAGGTTCTAATCCATGCGATACACATGATTTAGCTTCAAATCAGTGCGAAGTATAAGGCGTATCTTCGAATCAATGCGAAACAAATCATTTAGCTTCAAATACTTGTGATATACACGATTTAGCTTCAAATGCAAGCGGAACAAACGAGTTAGCTTCAAATCCAAGCGAAACACATGATTTAGCTTCAAATCAATAGGAAGTAGAAGGCTGAACTTCGAATCCATGCAAAAGAAATGGTTTAGCTTCAGTTACTTGTTTTATATATGATTTAAGCTTCTACTGCATGCAAAACAAACGAGTTAGCTTCTAATACAAGCGAAACACATGATTCAGGTTCAAATCAATGCGAAGTAGATGGCTTAGCTTCAAATCCATGCGAATCAAATGGTGCAGCTTCAAATACTTGTGATATACATGATTTAGCTTCAACTGCATGCGAAACAAACGAGTTAGCTTTAAATCCAAGCGAAACACATGATTTAGCTTCAAATCAATGCGAAGTTGAATGCTTAGCTTCAAATCCATGCGAAGTAGAAGGCTTAGCTTCAAATCCATGCGAAACAAATGGTTTAGCTTTAAATACATGTAATATACATGTTTTAGCTTCAACTGCATGCGAAACAAACGAGTTAGCTTTAAATCCAAGCGAAACACATGATTTAGCTTCAAATCAATGCGAAGTAGAAGGCTTAGCTTCAAATCCATGCCAATCAAACGGTTTAGCTTCAAATACCTGTGATATACATGATTTCGCTTCAAATGCATGCGACATAAGCTAGTTAGCTTCAAATCGAAGCAAAACACATGATTCAGCTTCATATCAGTGCGAGGTCGAAGGCTTAGTTTCAAAATCAAGCGAAACACATGATTCAGCTTCAAATCAATGCGACGAAGAATGTTTAGCTTCAAACCCATGCGAAACAAAATGTTTAGCTTCTAATACTTGTGATATACATGATTTAGCTTCAAGTGCATGCTAAACAAACGAGTTAGCTTCAAATCGAAGCGAAACACATGTTTTAGCTACATATCCGTGCGATGTAGAAGTTTGAGCTTCAAATTCGTGCGAAACACATGGTTTAGCTTAATATTCATGCGATACGAATGGTGCAGCTTCAAATACTTGTGATATACACGATTTAGCTTCAACTGTATGTGAAACAAACGAGTTAGATTCAAATCCATGCGAAACACATCATTTAGGTTCAAAATCATGCGAAACACATGGTTTAGCTTCAAATCAATGCGAAGTAGAAGGCTGATCTTCGAAATCACGCGAAACAAATGGTTTAGCTTCAAATACTTGTGATATACATGATTTAGCTTCATATCAATGCGAAACACATGATTCAGTTTCAAATCAATGCGAAGAAGAAGGCTTATCTTCGTATCCATGCGAAACAAATGGTTTATCTTCAAATCCATGCGAAACAGATGGTAGCAACAAATACTTGTGATATACATGATTTAGCTTCAACTGCATGCGAAACAAACGAGTTAGCTTCAAATCGAAGCGAAACACATGTTTTAGCTACATATCCGTGCGATGTAGAAGTTTGAGCTTCAAATTCATGCGAAACACATGGTTTAGCTTAATATTCATGCGATACGAATGGTGCAGCTTCAAATACTTGTGATATACACGATTTAGCTTCAACTGTATGTGAAACAAACGAGTTAGATTCAAATCCATGCGAAACACATCATTTAGGTTTAAAATCATGCGAAACACATGATTTAGCTTCAAATCAATTCGAAGTAGAAGGCTGATCTTCAAATCCATCCGAAACAAATGGTTTAGCTTCAAATACTTGTGATATACATGATTTAGTTTCAACTGCATGCGAAACAATCGAGTTAGCTTCAAATCCATGCGAAACACATGATTTAGCTTCAAATCAATGCGAAACAGAAGGCTGATCTTCAAATCAATTCGAAACAAATGGTTTAGCTTCAAATACTTGTTTTATACATGATTTAACTTCAACTGCATGCGAATCAAACGAGTTAGATTCAAATCCATGCGAAACACATGATTTAGCTTCAAATCAATGCGAAACAGAAGGCTGATCTTCAAATCAATTCGAAACAAATGGTTTAGCTTCAAATACTTCTGATATACATGATTTAGCTTCAACTGCATGCGAATCCAACGAGTTAGCTTCAAATCCATGCGAAAACATGATTTAGGTTCAAAATCATGCGAAACACATGGTTTAGCTTCAAATCAATGCGAAGTAGAAGGCTGATCTTCGAAATCACGCGAAACAAATGGTTTAGCTTCAAATACTTGTGATATACATGATTTAGCTTCATATCAATGCGAAACACATGATTCAGCTTCAAATCAATGCGAAGAAGAAGAGTTATCTTCGTATCCATGCGAAACAAATGGTTTATCTTCAAATCCATGCGAAACAGATGGTTTAGCAACAAATACTTGTGATATACATGATTTAGCTTGAACTGCATGCGAAACAAACGAGTTAGCTTAAAATCCATGCGAAGCAAATGATTTAGCTTTAAATTCATTCGACACACATGGGTTAGATTCAATTCCATGCGAAACATACAGTTTAGCTTCAAATACTTGTTTTATACATGATATAGCTTCAACTGCAGGCGAAACAACCGAGATAGCGTCAAATCCATTCGAAACACATGGTTTAGATTCCAATCAATTCGATGTTGAAGGCATAGCTTCAAATCCTTGCAAAATATATGACTTACCTTCAAATACTTGCAATATGGATGAAATAATTTGAAATGCAGACGAAACAAACGAGTTTGCTTCTAATACAAGCGAAACACATGATTCAGGTTCAAATCAATGCGAAGTAGATGGCTTAGCTTCAAATCCATGCGAATCAAATGGTGCAGCTTCAAATACTTGTGATATACATGATTTAGCTTCAACTGCATGCGAAACAAACTAGTTAGCTTCAAATCGAAACGAAACACATGATTTAGCTTCATATCAATGCGAGGTAGAAGGCTTTGCTTCAAATTCAAGCGAAACACATGATTCAGCTTCAAATCAATGCGAAGTAGAAGGCTTAGCATCAAATCCATGCGACACCATCTATTTAGCTTCTTATATTTGTGATATAAGTGATATAGCTTCAAATGCAGGCGAAACAAACGAGTTAGCTTCAAATCCAAGCGAAACACATGATTTAGCTTAAAATCAATGCGAAGTAGAAGGCTTAGCTTCAAATCCATGCGAAGTAGAAGGCTTAGCTTCAAATCCATGTGAAACAAATGGTTTAGCTTTAAATACATGTAATATACATGATTTAGCTTCAACTGCATGCGAAACAAACGAGTTAGCTTTAAATCCAAGCGAAACACATGACTTAGCTTCAAATCAATGCGAAGTAGAAAGGCTTAGCTTCAAATCCATGCGAAACACTTAATTGCTATACGAATGATTTAGCTTCAAATGCTTGTCAATATATCTGACATAGCTTCAAATGCAGGCGAAATAGACGAGTTTGCCTCAAATCCATGCGAAACACACGATTCAGCTTAAAATCAATGCTAAGTAGATGGCTTAGCTTCAAATCCATGCGACACAAATGATCTAGTTTCAAATACTTGTTATATATATGATTTAGCTTCAACTGCATGCGAAATAATCGAGTTAGCTTCAAATCCATGCGAAACACATGATTGCTAAACGAATGATTTAGCTTCAAATGCTTGACAATATATGTGACATAGCTTCAAATGCAGGCGATATAAACGACTTGCCACAAATCCATGCGAAACACACGATTCAGCTTAAAATCAATGCTAAGTAGAAGGCTTAGCTTCAAATCCATGCGAAACAAATGGTTCAGCTTCAAATACTTGTGATATACATGATTTAGCTTCAACTGCATGCGAAACACATGATTGCTAAACGAATGATTTAGCTTCAAATGCTTGACAATATATGTGACATAGCTTCAAATGCAGGCGAAATAAACGACTTGCCACAAATCCATGCGAAACACACGATTCAGCTTAAAATCAATGCTAAGTAGAAGGCTTAGCTTCAAATCCATGCGAAACAAATGTTCAGCTTCAAATACTTGTGATATACATGATTTAGCTTCAACTGCATGCGAAACAAACGAGTTAGCTTTTAAATCCAAGCGAAACACATGATTTAGCTTCAAATCAATGCGAAGTTGAATGCTTAGCTTCAAATCCATGCGAAGTAGAAGGCTTAGCTTCAAATCCATGCGAAACAAATGGTTTAGCTTTAAATACATGTAATATACATGTTTTAGCTTCAACTGCATGCGAAACAAACGAGTTAGCTTTAAATCCAAGCGAAACACATGATTTAGCTTCAAATCAATGCGAAGTAGAAGGCTTAGCTTCAAATCCATGCCAATCAAACGGTTTAGCTTCAAATACCTGTGATATACATGATTTAGCTTCAAATGCATGCGACATAAGCTAGTTAGCTTCAAATCGAAGCAAAACACATGATTCAGCTTCATATCAGTGCGAGGTCGAAGGCTTAGTTTCAAAATCAAGCGAAACACATGATTCAGCTTCAAATCAATGCGACGAAGAATGTTTAGCTTCAAACCCAAGCGAAACAAAATGTTTAGCTTCTAATACTTGTGATATACATGATTTAGCTTCAAGTGCATGCTAAACAAACGAGTTAGCTTCAAATCGAAGCGAAACACATGTTTTAGCTACATATCCGTGCGATGTAGAAGTTTGAGCTTCAAATTCATGCGAAACATATGGTTTGAGCTTAATATTCATGCGATACGAATGGTGCAGCTTCAAATACTTGTGATATACACGATTTAGCTTCAACTGTATGTGAAACAAACGAGTTAGATTCAAATCCATGCGAAACACAACATTTAGGTTCAAAATCATGCAAAACACATGGTTTAGCTTCAAATCAATGCGAAGTAGAAGGCTGATCTTCGAAATCACGCGAAACAAATGGTTTAGCTTCAAATACTTGTGATATACATGATTTAGCTTCATATCAATGCGAAACACATGATTCAGTTTCAAATCAATGCGAAGAAGAAGGCTTATCTTCGTATCCATGCGAAACAAATGGTTTATCTTCAAATCCATGCGAAACAGATGGTTTTGCAACAAATACTTGTGATATACATGATTTAGCTTCAACTGCATGCGAAACAAACGAGTTAGCTTAAAATCCATGCGAAGCAAATGATTTAGCATCAAATTCATTCGACACACATGGGTTAGATTCAATTCCATGCGAAACGTACAGTTTAGGTTCAAATACTTGTTTTATACATGATTTAGCTTCAACTGCAGGCGAAACAACCGAGATAGCGTCAAATCCATTCGAAACACATGGTTTAGATTCCAATCAATTCGATGTTGAAGGCATAGCTTCAAATCCATGCAAAATATATGACTTACCTTCGAATACTTGCAATATGGATGAAATAATTTGAAATGCAGACGAAACAAACGAGTTAGCTTCTAATCCAATCGAAACAAATGATTTAGATTTAAAGTCATGCGAGAGACATGCTTTAGCTTCAAATTCATGCGAAACACATGGTTTAGATACATATACTTGTGGTATACATGATTTAGCTTCAACTGCATGCGAAACAAACTAGTTAGCTTCAAATCGAAACGAAACACATGATTTAGCTTCATATCAATGCGAGTAGAAGGCTTTGCTTCAAATCAAGCAAACACATTCAGCTCAAATCAATGCGAGTAGCTTAGCTTCAAATCCATGTCGAAACCATCGATTTAGCTTCTTATATTGTGATAAAAGTGATTAGCTTCAAATGCAGGCGAAACAAACGAGTTAGCTTCAAATCCAAGCGAAAGACATGATTTAGCTTCATATCCATGCGAAATAGAAGGCTTAGTTTCAAATCATGTGAAAAAAATCATGTGAAAAAAATGGTTTAGGTTCAAATACTTGTGATATACATGATTTAGCTTCAACTGTATGTGAAACAAACGAGTTAGATTCAAATCCATGCGAAAAACATGATTTAGCTTCAAATCAATAGGAAGTAGAAGGCTGTACTTCGAATCCATGCGAAAGAAATGGTTTAGCTTCAGTTACTTGTTTTATATATGATTTAAGCTTCTACTGCATGCAAAACAAACGAGTTAGCTTCTAATACAAGCGAAACACATGATTCAGGTTCAAATCAATGCGAAGTAGATGGCTTAGCTTCAAATCCATGCGAATCAAATGGTGCAGCTTCAAATACTTGTGATATACATGATTTAGCTTCAACTGCATGCGAAACAAACGAGTTAGCTTTAAATCCAAGCGAAACACATGATTTAGCTTCAAATCAATGCGAAGTTGAATGCTTAGCTTCAAATCCATGCGAAGTAGAAGGCTTAGCTTCAAATCCATGCGAAACAATTGGTTTAGCTTTAAATACATGTAATATACATGTTTTAGCTTCAACTGCATGCGAAACAAACGAGTTAGCTTTAAATCCAAGCGAAACACATGATTTAGCTTCAAATCAATGCGAAGTAGAAGGCTTAGCTTCAAATCCATGCCAATCAAACGGTTTAGCTTCAAATACCTGTGATATACATGATTTAGCTTCAAATGCATGCGACGTAAGCTAGTTAGCTTCAAATCGAAGCAAAACATATGATTCAGCTTCATATCAGTGCGAGGTCGAAGGCTTAGTTTCAAAATCAAGCGAAACACATGATTCAGCTTCAAATCAATGCGACGAAGAATGTTTAGCTTCAAACCCAAGCGAAACAAAATGTTTAGCTTCTAATACTTGTGATATACATGATTTAGCTTCAAGTGCATGCTAAACAAACGAGTTAGCTTCAGATCGAAGCAAAACATATGTTCTAGCTACATATCCATGCGATGTAGAAGTTTGAGCTTCAAATTCATGCGAAACACATGGTTTAGCTTAATATTCATGCGATACCAATGGTGCAGCTTCAAATACTTGTGATATACACGATTTAGCTTCAACTGTATGTGAAACAAACGAGTTAGATTCAAATTCATGCGAAACACATGGTTTAGATACATATACTTGTGGTATACATGATTTAGCTTCAACTGCATGCGAAACAAACTAGTTAGCTTCAAATCGAAACGAAACACATGATTTAGCTTCATATCAATGCGAGGTAGAAGGCTTTGCTTCAAATTCAAGCGAAACACATGATTCAGCTTCAAATCAATGCGAAGTAGAAGGCTTAGCATCAAATCCATGCGACACCATCTATTTAGCTTCTTATATTTGTGATATAAGTGATATAGCTTCAAATGCAGGCGAAACAAACGAGTTAGCTTCAAATCCAAGCGAAAGACATGATTTAGCTTCATATCCATGCGAAATAGAAGGCTTAGTTTCAAATCCATGTGAAAAAAATGGTTTAGGTTCAAATACTTGTGATATACATGATTTAGCTTCAACTGTATGTGAAACAAACGAGTTAGATTCAAATCCATGCGAAAAACATGATTTAGCTTCAAATCAATAGGAGGTAGAAGGCTGAACTTCGAATCCATGCGAAAGAAATGGCTTAGCTTCAGTTACTTGTTTTATATATGATTTAAGCTTCTACTGCATGCAAAACAAACGAGTTAGCTTTAAATCCAAGCGAAACACATGATTTAGCTTCAAATCAATGCGAAGTAGAAGGCTTAGCTTCAAATCCATGCGAAGTAGAAGGCTTAGCTTCAAATCCATGCGAAACAAATGGTTTAGCTTTAAATACATGTAATATACATGATTTAGCTTCAACTGCATGCTAAACAAACGAGTTAGCTTTAAATCCAAGCGAAACACATGACTTAGCTTCAAATCAATGCGAAGTAGAAGGCTTAGCTTCAAATCCATGCGAATCAAATGGTTTAGCTTCAAATACTCGTGATATACATGATTTAGATTCAACTCCATGCAAAAGAAACGAGTTAGATTCAAATCCATGCGAAACACATGATTTAGCTTCAAATCAATGCGAAACAGAAGGCTGATCTTCAAATCCATTCGAAACAAATGGTTTAGCTTCAAATACTTCTGATATACATGATTTAGCTTCAACTGCTTGCGAATCCAACGAGTTAGCTTCAAATCCATGCGAAACACATGATTTAGGTTCAAAATCATGCGAAACACATGGTTTAGCTTCAAATCAATGCGAAGTAGAAGGCTGATCTTCGAAATCACGCGAAACAAATGGTTTAGCTTCAAATACTTGTGATATACATGATTTAGCTTCATATCAATGCGAAACACATGATTCAGCTTCAAATCAATGCGAAGTAGAAGGCTTATCTCCGAATCCATGCGAAACAAATGGATTAGCTTCAAATACTTGTGATATACATGATTTTGCTTCAACTGCACGCGAAACAAACGAGTTAGCTTCAAATCCATGCGAAACACATGATTTAGCTTCAAATCAATGCGAAGAAAAAGGGTGATCTTCAAATCCATGCGAATCAAATGGTTGAGGTTCAAATACTTGTGATATACATGATTTAGCTTCAACTGCATGCGAAACAAACGAGTTAGGTTCTAATCCATGCGATACACATGATTTAGCTTCAAATCAGTGCGAAGTATAAGGCGTATCTTCGAATCAATGCGAAACAAATCATTTAGCTTCAAATACTTGTGATATACACGATTTAGCTTCAAATGCAAGCGGAACAAACGAGTTAGCTTCAAATCCAAGCGAAACACATGATTTAGCTTCAAATCAATAGGAAGTAGAAGGCTGAACTTCGAATCCATGCGAAAGAAATGGTTTAGCTTCAGTTACTTGTTTTATATATGATTTAAGCTTCTACTGCATGCAAAACAAACGAGTTAGCTTCTAATACAAGCGAAACACATGATTCAGGTTCAAATCAATGCGAAGTAGATGGCTTAGCTTCAAATCCATGCGAATCAAATGGTGCAGCTTCAAATACTTGTGATATACATGATTTAGCTTCAACTGCATGCGAAACAAACGAGTTAGCTTTAAATCCAAGCGAAACACATGATTTAGCTTCAAATCAATGCGAAGTTGAATGCTTAGCTTCAAATCCATGCGAAGTAGAAGGCTTAGCTTCAAATCCATGCGAAACAAATGGTTTAGCTTTAAATACATGTAATATACATGTTTTAGCTTCAACTGCATGCGAAACAAACGAGTTAGCTTTAAATCCAAGCGAAACACATGATTTAGCTTCAAATCAATGCGAAGTAGAAGGCTTAGCTTCAAATCCATGCCAATCAAACGGTTTAGCTTCAAATACCTGTGATATACATGATTTAGCTTCAAATGCATGCGACGTAAGCTAGTTAGCTTCAAATCGAAGCAAAACATATGATTCAGCTTCATATCAGTGCGAGGTCGAAGGCTTAGTTTCAAAATCAAGCGAAACACATGATTCAGCTTCAAATCAATGCGACGAAGAATGTTTAGCTTCAAACCCAAGCGAAACAAAATGTTTAGCTTCTAATACTTGTGATATACATGATTTAGCTTCAAGTGCATGCTAAACAAACGAGTTAGCTTCAAATCGAAGCAAAACATATGTTCTAGCTACATATCCGTGCGATGTAGAAGTTTGAGCTTCAAATTCATGCGAAACACGTGGTTTAGCTTAATATTCATGCGATACCAATGGTGCAGCTTCAAATACTTGTGATATACACGATTTAGCTTCAACTGTATGTGAAACAAACGAGTTAGATTCAAATTCATGCGAAACACATGGTTTAGATACATATACTTGTGGTATACATGATTTAGCTTCAACTGCATGCGAAACAAACTAGTTAGCTTCAAATCGAAACGAAACACATGATTCAGCTTCAAATCAATGCGAAGTAGAAGGCTTAGCATCAAATCCATGCGACACCATCTATTTAGCTTCTTATATTTGTGATATAAGTGATATAGCTTCAAATGCAGGCGAAACAAACGATTTAGCTTCAAATCCAAGCGAAAGACATGATTTAGCTTCATATCCATGCGAAATAGAAGGCTTAGTTTCAAATCCATGTGAAAAAAATGGTTTAGGTTCAAATACTTGTGATATACATGATTTAGCTTCAACTGTATGTGAAACAAACGAGTTAGATTCAAATCCATGCGAAAAACATGATTTAGCTTCAAATCAATAGGAGGTAGAAGGCTGAACTTCGAATCCATGCGAAAGAAATGGTTTAGCTTCAGTTACTTGTTTTATATATGATTTAAGCTTCTACTGCATGCAAAACAAACGAGTTAGCTTTAAATCCAAGCGAAACACATGATTTAGCTTCAAATCAATGCGAAGTAGAAGGCTTAGCTTCAAATCCATGCGAAGTAGAAGGCTTAGCTTCAAATCCATGCGAAACAAATGGTTTAGCTTTAAATACATGTAATATACATGATTTAGCTTCAACTGCATGCTAAACAAACGAGTTAGCTTTAAATCCAAGCGAAACACATGACTTAGCTTCAAATCAATGCGAAGTAGAAGGCTTAGCTTCAAATCCATGCGAATCAAATGGTTTAGCTTCAAATACTTGTGATATACATGATTTAGATTCAACTCCATGCAAAAGAAACGAGTTAGATTCAAATCCATGCGAAACACATGATTTAGCTTCAAATCAATGCGAAACAGAAGGCTGATCTTCAAATCCATTCGGAACAAATGGTTTAGCTTCAAATACTTCTGATATACATGATTTAGCTTCAACTGCATGCGAATCCAACGAGTTAGCTTCAAATCCATGCGAAACACATGATTTAGGTTCAAAATCATGCGAAACACATGGTTTAGCTTCAAATCAATGCGAAGTAGAAGGCTGATCTTCGAAATCACGCGAAACAAATGGTTTAGCTTCAAATACTTGTGATATACATGATTTAGCTTCATATCAATGCGAAACACATGTTTCAGCTTCAAATCAATGCGAAGTAGAAGGCTTATCTCCGAATCCATGCGAAACAAATGGATTAGCTTAAAATACTTGTGATATACATGATTTTGCTTCAACTGCACGCGAAACAAACGAGTTAGCTTCAAATCCATGCGAAACACATGATTTAGCTTCAAATCAATGCGAAGAAAAAGGGTGATCTTCAAATCCATGCGAATCAAATGGTTGAGGTTCAAATACTTGTGATATACATGATTTAGCTTCAACTGCATGCGAAACAAACGAGTTAGGTTCTAATCCATGCGATACACATGATTTAGCTTCAAATCAGTGCGAAGTATAAGGCGTATCTTCGAATCAATGCGAAACAAATCATTTAGCTTCAAATACTTGTGATATACACGATTTAGCTTCAAATGCAGGCGGAACAAACGAGTTAGCTTCAAATCCATGCGAAACACATGATTTAGCTTCAATAAATGCGAAGAGGTAGGCTCAGCTTCAAATCCATGCGAATCAAATGGTTTAGTTTCAAATAGTTGTGATATACATGATTCAGATTCAACTGCGTGCGAAACGAGCGAATTAGCTTCAAATCCAAGCGAAACACGTGATTTAGCTTCAATTCAATACGAAGTAGAAGGCTGAGCTTCAAATTCATGCGGAACGAATGGTTTAGGTTCAAATACTTGTGATATACATGATTTGGCGTCAACAGCATGCGAAACAAACGAGATAGATTCAAATCCAAAGGCATCACATGATTCAGTTTCAAATCACTGCGACGCAGAAGGCTTAGCTTCAAATCCATGCGGATCAAATGGTTCAGAGACAAATACTTGGAATATACATGATTTATCTTCAACAGCGTGCGAAACATACGAGTTAGCTTCAAATCCAAGCGAAACACATGATTTAGCTTCAAATCAATGCAAAGTAGAAGGCCTAGCTTCAAACCCGCGCGAATCAAATGGTTTAGCTTCAAATACTTGTGATATACATGATTTAGATTCAAGTGCATGCGTAACAAACGAGATAGCTTCAAATCCATGCGAAACATATGATTTAGCTTCAAATCAATGCGAAGTAGAAGTCTTAGCTTCAGATTCATGCGAATCAAACGGTTTAGCTTCAAATACTAGTGATATACTTGATTTAGATTCAAGTGCGTGCGATACAAACGAGTTAGTTTCAAATCCAAGCGAAACACATTATTTATCTTCAAATCAATGCGAAGTAGAAGGGTTATCTTCGAATCCATGCGAAACAAATGGTTTTGCTTCATGTACTTGTGATATACTTGACTTAGCCTCAACAGCATGCGAAACAAACGAGTTAGCTTCAAATCCATGCGAAACACAGGATTCAGCTTCAAATCAATGCGAAGTAGAAGGCTTAGCTTCAAATCCATGCGAAACAAATGGTTTAGCTTCAAATACTTGTGATATACATGATTTAGCTTCAACTGCATGCGAAACCAACGAGTTAGTTTCAAATCCATGCGAAACACGTGATTTAGATTCAAATCAATGCGAAGGAGAATGCTAAGATTCAAATCCATGCGTATCAAATGGTTTAGCTTCAAATACTAGTGATATACATGATTTAGATTCAATTGCATGCGAAACAAATGAGTTAGCTGCAAATCCATGCAAAGCACATAATTTAGCCTCAACTCAATGCGAAGTAGAAGGCTTAGCTTCAAATCCATGCGAAACGAATGATTGACATTCAAATACTTGCGAATATAAGTGATATAGCTTCAAATGCTGGCGAAACAAACGAGTTAGCTTCAAATCCATGCAAAACACATGATTTAGCTTAATAATCATGCGAAGCAAATGGTTTAGCTTCAAATACTTGTGATATACATAATTTAGCTTCCACTGCATGCGAAGCAAGCGAGTTAGCTTCAAATGCAAGCGAAAGACATGATTTAGCTCAAATCAATGCGATGTAGAAGGTTTAGCTTCAAATCCATGCGAAACAAATGATTTAGCTTCAAACACTTGCGATATAAGTGATATAGCTTCAAATGCAGACGAAACAAACGTGTTGGCTTCAAATCCAAGCGAAACACATGATTTAACTTCAAATCAATGCGATATAGAAGGTTTAGCTTCAAATCCAAGCGATACACATGATATCGCTTCAAATCAATACGAAGCAGAAGGCTTATCTTCGAATCCATGCGAAACAAATGGTTTAGCGTCAAATACTTGTGATATACATGATTTAGCATCAAATACAGGCGAAATACATGATTTAGCTTCAAATTCATTCCTAACACATGGCTTAGCTTAATATTCATGCGTAGCAAATGGTTCAGCTGAAAATACTTGTGATATACATGATTAAGCTTCAACTGCATGTGAAACAAACATGTTCGCTTCAAATTCAAGCGAAACACATGATTCAGCTTCAAATCATTGCGAAGTAGAAGGCTTAGTTACAAATGCATGCGAAACAAATGGTTCAGCTTCAAATATTTGTGATATACATGATTTAGATTCAAATCCAGGCGAAACAACCGAGTTAGTTTCAAATCCGTGCGAAACACGTGATTTAGCTTAATAATCATGCGAAGCGAATGGTTTAGCTTCAAATACTTGTGATATACATAATTTAGCTTCCACTGCATGCGAAGCAAGCGAGTTAGCTTCAAATGCAAGCGAAAGACATGATTTAGCTCAAATCAATGCGATGTAGAAGGTTTAGCTTCAAATCCATGCGAAACAAATGATTTAGCTTCAAACACTTGCGATATAAGTGATATAGCTTCAAATGCAGACGAAACAAACGTGTTGGCTTCAAATCCAAGCGAAACACATGATTTAACTTCAAATCAATGCGATATAGAAGGTTTAGCTTCAAATCCAAGCGATACACATGATATCGCTTCAAACCAATACGAAGTAGAAGGCTTATCTTCGAATCCATGCGAAACAAATGGTTTAGCTTCAAATACTTGTGATATACATGATTTAGCATCAAATTCTTGTGATATACATGATTTAGCATCAAATACAGGCGAAATACATGATTTAGCTTCAAATTCTTGCGAAACAAATGGTTTAGCTTCAAATTCTTGTGATATACATGATTTAGCTTCAACTGCGTGCGAAACAAACGAGTTAGCTTCAAATACAAGCGAAACACTTGATTTAGCTTCAAATCAATGCAAAGTAGAAGGCTTATCTTCAAATCCATGCGAAACAATTGGTTTAGCTTCAAATACTTGTGATATACATGATTTAGCTTCAACAGCATGCGAAACAAACGAGTTAGCTTCAGATCCATGCGAAACATATGATTTAACATCAAATCAATGCGAAGTAGAAGCCATACATTCAGATCCATGGGAATTAAATGGTTTAGCTTCAAATACTTGTGATATACATGATTTAGCTTCAAAAGTATGCGAAACAAACGAGTTAGCTTCAAATCCATGCGCAACACATGATTTAGCTTCAAATCAATGCGAAGTAGAAGGGTTATCTTTGAATCCATGCGAAACAAATGGTTTAGCTTCAAACACTTGTGATATACATGATTTTGCTTCAACTGCATGCTGAACAAACTAGTTAGCTTCAAATCCATGCGAAACTCATGATTTAGCTTCACATTCATTCGAAACACATGATTTAGCATCAAATCAATGCGATGTTGAAGGTTTAGCTTCAAGTCAATGGGAAACAAATGATTTAGCTCCAAATACTTGTGATGTGCATGATTTAGCTTCAAATGCAAGCGAAACGAACGAGTTAGCTTCAAATCAATGCGAAACACATGATTTTGCTTCTTATCAATGCGAAGTAGAAGGCTGATCTTCGTATCCTTGCGAAACAAATGGTTTAGCTTCAAATACTTGTGGTATACATGATTTAGCTTCAACAGCATGCAAAACTAACGAGTTAGCTTCAAATCCATGCGAAACACATGATTTAGCTTCAAATCAATGCGAAGTAGAAGGCTTATCTACAAATCCATGCGAAACAAATGCTTTAGCTTCATATACTTGTGATATACATGATATAGTTCAAATGCAGGCGAAACAAACGAGTGAGTTTCAAATCCATGCGAATCACATGATTTAGCTTCAAATCAATGCGAAGTAGAAGCTTCAAATACATGAGCAACAAATGGTTCAGCTTCAAATACTTGTGACATACATGATTTAGCTTCAACATTATGCGAAACAAACGTGTTAGCTTCAAATCCATGCAAAATACATGATTTAGCTTCAAATCAATGCGAAGCAGAAGGCTGATCTTCGAATCCATGCGAATGAAATGTTTTAGCTTCAAATACTTGTGATATACATGATTTAGCTTCAACTGCATGCGAAATAACCGAGTTAGATTCAAATACATGCCAAACACATGATTCAGCTTCAAATCAATGCGAAGTAGAAGGCTTATCTTCGAATCCATGCGAAACTAATGGTTTAGCTTCAAATACCTGTGATATACATGATTTATCTTCAACTGCATTGGAAACAAACGAGTTAGCTTCAAATCCATGCCAAACACATGATTTAGCTTCAAATCAATGCGAAGTAGAAGGCTTATCTCCGAATAAATGCGAAACTAATTGTTTAGCTTCAAATACCTGTGATATACATGATTTAGCTTCAACTGCATGCGAAACAGACGAGTTAGCTTCAAATCCAAGCAAAACACATGATTTAGCTTCAAGTCAATGCGAAGTTGAAGGCTTAGCTGCAAATCCATGCGAAGCAAATGGTTCAGCTCCAAATATTTGCGATATACATGATTTAGATTCAAATGCAGGCGAAACAAACGAGTTAGCTTCAAATCCATTCGAAACACATGATTTAGCTTCAAATAAATGCGAAGTAGCATGCTTAGCTTCAAATCGATGCCAATCAAATGGTTTAGCTTCAAATACTTGTGATATACACGATTTAGATTCAAATGCATGCGAATCAAACGAGTTAGCTTCAAATCCAAGCGAAAAACATGATATAGCTTCCCATTCATGCGAACCACCTGGTTTAGCATCATATTCTTCGGAAACAGATGGTTTAGATTCAGATAATTTTGATGAACGTGACATAGCTTCAACTGCATTCGAGTCCAACGAGATAGCTCCAAATCCAAGGAAAACACATGATTTAACTTCAAATCAATGCGAAGTAGTAGGCTTAGCTTCAAATCCATGCGAAACGAATGGTTTAACTACAAATACTTGCGAATATAAGTGATATAGCTTCATATGCAGGTGAAACAATTGAATTAGCTTCAAATCTCTGTGAATGACATGATTGAGCTTCAAATCGAAGCGAAGTAGAAGGCTTAGCTTCAAATCCACGCGGAACGTATGGTTCAGCTTCAAATACTTGCGAATATACGTGATATAGCTTCAAATGCAGGAGAAACAAACGAGTTAGCTTCAAATCCAAGCGAAACACATGATTTAACTTCAAATCAATGCGAAGTAGAAGGCTTAGCTTCAAATTCTTGCCAAACAAATGGTTTAGCTTCAAAATCTTGTGATATACATGATTTAGCTTCAACGGCGTGCGAAACAAACGAGTTAGCTTCAAATACAATCGAATCAAATGGTTTAGCTTCAAATCCATGCGAACAAATGGTTTGGGTTCAAATACTTGTGATATACATGTCTGAGCTTCATCTATATGCGAAACAAACGAGTTAGCTTCAAATACAAGCGAAACACATGATTTAGCTATAAATTCATGCGAAGTAGAAGGCTTAGCTTCAAAACCATGCGAAAAGAAAGGTTTTGCTTCAAATACATGCGAATATAAGTGATATAGCTTCAAATGCAGGCAAAACAAACGGGTTAGCTTAAAATCCATGCGAAACGCATGATTTAGCTTCAAATCAATGCGATGTAGAAGGCTTAGCTACAAATACATGAGAAACAAATGATTTATCTTCAGATAATAACGATATAAGTGATATAGCTTCAAGTGCAGGCGAAACAAACGAACTAGCTTCAAATACAAGCGAAACAATTGATTTAGCTACAAATCAATGCGATGTAGATGGTTTAGCTTCAAATTCATGCGAAACAAATGGTTTAGCATCAAATAATTGTGATGTACATGATTTACCTTCAACTGCATGCGAAACAATCGAGTTAGCTTCAAAAGCATGCGAAACACATGATTTAGCTTGAAATCAATGCGAAGTAGAAGGCTTATCTTCAAATACATGCGAAAAACATGATTTAGCTTCAAATACTTGCGATAGAAGTGATATAGCTTCAAATGAATGTGAAACAAACGAGTTAGCTTCTAATCTATGCGAAACACGTGATTTAGCTTCAAATCAATGCGAACTAGAAGGCAGATCTTCGAATTCATGCGAAACAAATGGTTTAGTTTCAAATACTTGTGATATGCGTGATTTTGCTTCAACAGCAAGCGAATCAAACGAGTTAGCTTCGAATCCATGCGAAATGCATGATTTAGCTTCAAATCAATGCGATGTAGAAGGCTTAGCTTCAAATCCAGGCGAAACAAATGGTATAGCTTCAAATGCTTGTGATATACATGATTTAGCTTCAACTACATGCGAAACAAACGAGTTATCTTCAAATACAAGCGAAACACATGATTCAGCTTCAAATCAATGCGAAGTAGACGGCGTGGTTTCAAATCCATGCGTAACAAATGGTTCAGCTTCAAATACTTGTGATATACATGATTTAGCTTCAACTGCATGTGGAACAAACGAGTTAGCTTCAAATCCAAGCGAAACACATGATTTCGATTCAAATCAATGCGAAGTAGAAGGCTTAGCATCAAATCCATGGGAATCAAATGGTTTAGCTTCAAATTCTTGTGATATACATGATTTTGCTACAACTGCATGCGAAACAAACGAACTAGCTTCAAATACGAGCGAAACACTTGATTTAGCTACAAATCAATGCGATGTAGATGGTTTAGCTTCGAATCCATGCGAAACAAATGATTTAGCTTCAAACACTTGTGATATACATGATTTAGCTTCAACTGCATGCGAAAAAAACGAGTTAGCTTCAAATCCATGCGAAACACATGATTTAAATTCAAATCAATGCGAAGTAGAAGGGTTATCTTTGAATCCATGCGAAACAAATGGTTTAGCTTCAAACACTTGTGTTATACATGATTTAGCTTCAACTGCATGCGAAACAACGAGTTAGCTTTAAATCCATGCGAAACACATGATTTAGCTCCAAATCAATGCGAAGTAGAAGGCATAGCTTCAAATCCATGGGAATCAAATGGTTTATCTTCAAATACTTGTGGTATGCATGACTTATCTTCAACTGCATGCGAAACAAACGAGTTAGCTTCAAATCCACGCGAAGCAAATGATTTAAATTCAAATCAATGCGAAGAAGAGGGGTGATCTTCGAATCCATGCTAATCAAATGGTTCAGCTTCAAACACTTGTGAGATACATGATTTAGCTTCAACTGCTTGCGAAACAACGAGTTAGCTTTAAATCCATGCGAAACACATGATTTAACTCCAAATCAATGCGAAGTAGAAGGCTTTGCTTCAAATCCATGCGAAACACATGATTTAGCTTCAAATCAATGCGAAGTAGAAGGGTTATCTTCGAATCCATGCGAAACAAATGATTTAGCTTCAAACACTTGTGATATACATGATTTAGCTTCAACTGCATGCGAAAAAAACGAGTTAGCTTCAAATCCATGCGAAACACATGATTTAAATTCAAATCAATGCGAAGTAGAAGGGTTATCTTTGAATCCATGCGAAACAAATGGTTTAGCTTCAAACACTTGTGTTATACATGATTTAGCTTCAACTGCATGCGAAACAACGAGTTAGCTTTAAATCCATGCGAAACACATGATTTAGCTCCAAATCAATGCGAAGTAGAAGGCATAGCTTCAAATCCATGGGAATCAAATGGTTTATCTTCAAATACTTGTGGTATGCATGACTTATCTTCAACTGCATGCGAAACAAACGAGTTAGCTTCAAATCCACGCGAAGCAAATGATTTAAATTCAAATCAATGCGAAGAAGAGGGGTGATCTTCGAATCCATGCTAATCAAATGGTTCAGCTTCAAACACTTGTGAGATACATGATTTAGCTTCAACTGCTTGCGAAACAACGAGTTAGCTTTAAATCCATGCGAAACACATGATTTAACTCCAAATCAATGCGAAGTAGAAGGCTTTGCTTCAAATCCATGCGAAACACATGATTTAGCTTCAATTTAATGCGAAGTAGAAGGCTTAGCTTCAAATCCATGCCAATCAAATGGTTTAGCTTCAAATACTTGTGATATACATGGTTCTGCTTCAAGTGCATGCGAAATAAACGAGTTAGCTTCAAATCCATGCGAAACACATGATTTAGGTCCAAATCAATGCGAAGCAGAAGGCTGTTGTTCGAATCCATGCGAAACAAAGGTTTAGCTTCAAATACTTGTGATATACTTGATTTATATTCTGTGCATGCGAAACAAACGAGATAGCTTCAAATCCATGCGAGACATATGATTTAACATCAAATCAATGCGAAGTAGAAGGCATAGCTTCAAATGCATGGGAATAAAATGGTTTAGCTTCAAATACTTGTGATATACATGATTTAGCTTCAACTGCATGCGAAACAAACGAGTTAGCTTCAAATCCATGCGCAACACATGATTTAGCTTCAAATCAATGCGAAGTAGAAGGGTTATCTTCGAATCCATGCGAAACAAATGGTTTAGCTTCAAACACTTGTGATATACATGATTTAGCTTCGACGGCATGCGAAACAACGAGTTAGCTTTAAATCCATGCGAAACACATGATTTAGCTCCAAATCAATGCGAAGTAGAAGGCATAGCTACAAATCCATGGGAATCAAATGGTTTAGCTTCAAATACTTGTGATATACATGATTTAGTTTCAACAGCATGCGAAACAAACGAGTTAGCTTCAAATCCATGCGAAACAAATGATTTAGCTTCAAACCAATGCGAAGTAGAAGGGTTATCTTCGAATCCATGCGAAACAAATGGTTTAGCTTCAAACACTTGTGATATACATGATTTAGCTTCAACTGCATGCGAAACAACGATTTAGCTTTAAATCCATGCGAAACACATGATTTAACTCCAAATCTATGCGAAGTAGAAGGCTTTGCTTCAAATCCATGCGAAAAACCTGATTTAGCTTCAAATCAATGCGAAGTAGAAGGGTTATCTTCGAATTCATGCGAAACAAATGATTTCGCTTCAAACACTTGTGATATACATGATTTAGCTTCAACTGCTTGCGAAACAACGAGTTAGCTTTAAATCCATGCGAAACACATGATTTAACTCCAAATCAATGCGAAGTAGAAGGCTTTGCTTCAAATCCATGCGAAACACATGATTTAGCTTCAAATCAATGCGAAGTAGAAGGGTTATCTTCGAATCCATGCGAAACAAATGATTTAGCTTCAAACACTTGTGATATACATGATTTAGCTTCAACTGCATGCGAAAAAAACGAGTTAGCTTCAAATCCATGCGAAACACATGATTTAAATTCAAATCAATGCGAAGTAGAAGGGTTATCTTTGAATCCATGCGAAACAAATGGTTTAGCTTCAAACACTTGTGTTATACATGATTTAGCTTCAACTGCATGCGAAACAACGAGTTAGCTTTAAATCCATGCGAAACACATGATTTAGCTCCAAATCAATGCGAAGTAGAAGGCATAGCTTCAAATCCATGGGAATCAAATGGTTTATCTTCAAATACTTGTGGTATGCATGACTTATCTTCAAATGCATGCGAAACAAACGAGTTAGCTTCAAATCCACGCGAAGCAAATGATTTAAATTCAAATCAATGCGAACTTGATGGGTTATCATCAAATCCGTGCCAAACAAATGGTTTTGCTTCAAATACTTGTGATATACTTGATTTAGCTTCAACAGCATGCGAAACAAACGAGTTAGCTTCAGATCCATGCGAAACATATGATTTAAAATCAAATCAATGCGAAGTAGAAGCCATACATTCAGATCCATGGGAATTAAATGGTTTAGCTTCAAATACTTGTGATATACATGATTTAGCTTCAAAAGTATGCGAAACAAACGAGTTAGCTTCAAATCCATGCGCAACACATGATTTAGCTTCAAATCAATGCGAAGTAGAAGGGTTATCTTTGAATCCATGCGAAACAAATGGTTTAGCTTCAAACACTTGTGATATACATGATTTTGCTTCAACTGCATGCTGAACAAACTAGTTAGCTTCAAATCCATGCGAAACTCATGATTTAGCTTCACATTCATTCGAAACACATGATTTAGCATCAAATCAATGCGATGTTGAAGGTTTAGCTTCAAGTCAATGGGAAACAAATGATTTAGCTCCAAATACTTGTGATGTGCATGATTTAGCTTCAAATGCAAGCGAAACGAACGAGTTAGCTTCAAATCAATGCGAAACACATGATTTTGCTTCTTATCAATGCGAAGTAGGAGGCTGATCTTCGTATCCTTGCGAAACAAATGGTTTAGCTTCAAATACTTGTGGTATACATGATTTAGCTTCAACAGCATGCAAAACTAACGAGTTAGCTTCAAATCCATGCGAAACACATGATTTAGCTTCAAATCAATGCGAAGTAGAAGGCTTATCTACAAATCCATGCGAAACAAATGCTTTAGCTTCATATACTTGTGATATACATGATATAGTTCAAATGCAGGCGAAACAAACGAGTGAGTTTCAAATCCATGCGAATCACATGATTTAGCTTCAAATCAATGCGAAGTAGAAGCTTCAAATACATGAGCAACAAATGGTTCAGCTTCAAATACTTGTGACATACATGATTTAGCTTCAACATTATGCGAAACAAACGTGTTAGCTTCAAATCCATGCAAAATACATGATTTAGCTTCAAATCAATGCGAAGCAGAAGGCTGATCTTCGAATCCATGCGAATGAAATGTTTTAGCTTCAAATACTTGTGATATACATGATTTAGCTTCAACTGCATGCGAAATAAACGAGTTAGATTCAAATACATGCCAAACACATGATTCAGCTTCAAATCAATGCGAAGTAGAAGGCTTATCTTCGAATCCATGCGAAACTAATGGTTTAGCTTCAAATACCTGTGATATACATGATTTATCTTCAACTGCATTGGAAACAAACGAGTTAGCTTCAAATCCATGCCAAACACATGATTTAGCTTCAAATCAATGCGAAGTAGAAGGCTTATCTCCGAATAAATGCGAAACTAATTGTTTAGCTTCAAATACCTGTGATATACATGATTTAGCTTCAACTGCATGCGAAACAGACGAGTTAGCTTCAAATCCAAGCAAAACACATGATTTAGCTTCAAGTCAATGCGAAGTTGAAGGCTTAGCTGCAAATCCATGCGAAGCAAATGGTTCAGCTCCAAATATTTGCGATATACATGATTTAGATTCAAATGCAGGCGAAACAAACGAGTTAGCTTTAAATCCATGCGGATCACATGATTTAGGTCCAAATCAAGGCGAAGTAGAAGGCTTAGCTCCGAATCAAATGGTTCAGCTTCAAATACTTGTGATATACATGGTTTAGCTTCAAATGCATGCGAAACATACGAGTTAGCTTCAAATCCATTCGAAACACATGATTTAGCTTCAAATAAATGCGAAGTAGCATGCTTAGCTTCAAATCGATGCCAATCAAATGGTTTAGCTTCAAATACTTGTGATATACACGATTTAGATTCAAATGCATGCGAATCAAACGAGTTAGCTTCAAATCCAAGCGAAAAACATGATATAGCTTCCCATTCATGCGAACCACCTGGTTTAGCATCATATTCTTCGGAAACAGATGGTTTAGATTCAGATAATTTTGATGAACGTGACATAGCTTCAACTGCATTCGAGTCCAACGAGATAGCTCCAAATCCAAGGAAAACACATGATTTAACTTCAAATCAATGCGAAGTAGTAGGCTTAGCTTCAAATCCATGCGAAACGAATGGTTTAACTACAAATACTTGCGAATATAAGTGATATAGCTTCATATGCAGGTGAAACAATTGAATTAGCTTCAAATCTCTGTGAATGACATGATTGAGCTTCAAATCGAAGCGAAGTAGAAGGCTTAGCTTCAAATCCACGCGGAACGTATGGTTCAGCTTCAAATACTTGCGAATATACGTGATATAGCTTCAAATGCAGGAGAAACAAACGAGTTAGCTTCAAATCCAAGCGAAACACATGATTTAACTTCAAATCAATGCGAAGTAGAAGGCTTAGCTTCAAATTCTTGCCAAACAAATGGTTTAGCTTCAAAATCTTGTGATATACATGATTTAGCTTCAACGGCGTGCGAAACAAACGAGTTAGCTTCAAATACAATCGAATCAAATGGTTTAGCTTCAAATCCATGCGAACAAATGGTTTGGGTTCAAATACTTGTGATATACATGTCTGAGCTTCATCTATATGCGAAACAAACGAGTTAGCTTCAAATCCAAGCGAAACACATGATTTAGCTATAAATTCATGCGAAGTAGAAGGCTTAGCTTCAAAACCATGCGAAAAGAAAGGTTTTGCTTCAAATACATGCGAATATAAGTGATATAGCTTCAAATGCAGGCAAAACAAACGGGTTAGCTTAAAATCCATGCGAAACGCATGATTTAGCTTCAAATCAATGCGATGTAGAAGGCTTAGCTACAAATACATGAGAAACAAATGATTTATCTTCAGATAATAACGATATAAGTGATATAGCTTCAAGTGCAGGCGAAACAAACGAACTAGCTTCAAATACAAGCGAAACAATTGATTTAGCTACAAATCAATGCGATGTAGATGGTTTAGCTTCAAATTCATGCGAAACAAATGGTTTAGCATCAAATAATTGTGATGTACATGATTTACCTTCAACTGCATGCGAAACAATCGAGTTAGCTTCAAAAGCATGCGAAACACATGATTTAGCTTGAAATCAATGCGAAGTAGAAGGCTTATCTTCAAATACATGCGAAAAACATGATTTAGCTTCAAATACTTGCGATAGAAGTGATATAGCTTCAAATGAATGTGAAACAAACGAGTTAGCTTCTAATCTATGCGAAACACGTGATTTAGCTTCAAATCAATGCGAACTAGAAGGCAGATCTTCGAATTCATGCGAAACAAATGGTTTAGTTTCAAATACTTGTGATATGCGTGATTTTGCTTCAACAGCAAGCGAATCAAACGAGTTAGCTTCGAATCCATGCGAAATGCATGATTTAGCTTCAAATCAATGCGATGTAGAAGGCTTAGCTTCAAATCCAGGCGAAACAAATGGTATAGCTTCAAATGCTTGTGATATACATGATTTAGCTTCAACTACATGCGAAACAAACGAGTTATCTTCAAATACAAGCGAAACACATGATTCAGCTTCAAATCAATGCGAAGTAGACGGCGTGGTTTCAAATCCATGCGTAACAAATGGTTCAGCTTCAAATACTTGTGATATACATGATTTAGCTTCAACTGCATGTGGAACAAACGAGTTAGCTTCAAATCCAAGCGAAACACATGATTTCGATTCAAATCAATGCGAAGTAGAAGGCTTAGCATCAAATCCATGGGAATCAAATGGTTTAGCTTCAAATTCTTGTGATATACATGATTTAGCTTCAACTGCATGCGAAACAAACGAACTAGCTTCAAATACGAGCGAAACACTTGATTTAGCTACAAATCAATGCGATGTAGATGGTTTAGCTTCAAATTCATGCGAAACAAATGGTTTAGCATCAAATAATTGTGATGTACATGATTTACCTTCAACTGCATGTGAAACAATCGAGTTAGCTTCAAATGCATGCGAAACACATGATTTAGCTTGAAATCAATGCGAACTAGAAGGCTTGTCTTCGAATCCATGCAAAACAAATGGTTTAGGTTCAAATACTTTTGATATACATGATTTAGATTCAAATGCAGGCGAAACAACCGAGTTAGTTTCAAATCCGTGCGAAACTCGTGATTTAGCTTTATATTCATGTGAAGCAAATGGTTTAGCTTCAAATAATTGTGATATACATAATTTAGCTTCCACTGCATGCGAAGCAAGCGAGTTAGCTTCAAATCCAAGCAAAACACATGATTTAGCTTCAAGTCAATGCGAAGTTGAAGGCTTAGCTTCAAATCCATGCGAAGCAAATGGTTCAGCTCCAAATATTTGCGATATACATGATTTAGATTCAAATGCAGGCGAAACTAACGAGTTAGCTTTAAATCCATGCGGATCACATGATTTAGGTCCAAATCAAGGCGAAGTAGAAGGCTTAGCTCCGAATCAAATGGTTCAGCTTCAAATACTTGTGATATACATGGTTTAGCTTCAAATGCATGCGAAACATACGAGTTAGCTTCAAATCCATTCGAAACACATGATTTAGCTTCAAATCAATGCGAAGTAGAAGGGTTATCTTCGAATCCATGCGAAACAAATGATTTAGCTTCAAACACTTGTGATATACATGATTTAGCTTCAACTGCATGCGAAAAAAACGAGTTAGCTTCAAATCCATGCGAAACACATGATTTAAATTCAAATCAATGCGAAGTAGAAGGGTTATCTTTGAATCCATGCGAAACAAATGGTTTAGCTTCAAACACTTGTGTTATACATGATTTAGCTTCAACTGCATGCGAAACAACGAGTTAGCTTTAAATCCATGCGAAACACATGATTTAGCTCCAAATCAATGCGAAGTAGAAGGCATAGCTTCAAATCCATGGGAATCAAATGGTTTATCTTCAAATACTTGTGGTATGCATGACTTATCTTCAACTGCATGCGAAACAAACGAGTTAGCTTCAAATCCACGCGAAGCAAATGATTTAAATTCAAATCAATGCGAAGAAGAGGGGTGATCTTCGAATCCATGCTAATCAAATGGTTCAGCTTCAAACACTTGTGAGATACATGATTTAGCTTCAACTGCTTGCGAAACAACGAGTTAGCTTTAAATCCATGCGAAACACATGATTTAACTCCAAATCAATGCGAAGTAGAAGGCTTTGCTTCAAATCCATGCGAAACACATGATTTAGCTTCAAATCAATGCGAAGTAGAAGGGTTATCTTCGAATCCATGCGAAACAAATGATTTAGCTTCAAACACTTGTGATATACATGATTTAGCTTCAACTGCATGCGAAAAAAACGAGTTAGCTTCAAATCCATGCGAAACACATGATTTAAATTCAAATCAATGCGAAGTAGAAGGGTTATCTTTGAATCCATGCGAAACAAATGGTTTAGCTTGAAACACTTGTGTTATACATGATTTAGCTTCAACTGCATGCGAAACAACGAGTTAGCTTTAAATCCATGCGAAACACATGATTTAGCTCCAAATCAATGCGAAGTAGAAGGCATAGCTTCAAATCCATGGGAATCAAATGGTTTATCTTCAAATACTTGTGGTATGCATGACTTATCTTCAACTGCATGCGAAACAAACGAGTTAGCTTCAAATCCACGCGAAGCAAATGATTTAAATTCAAATCAATGCGAAGAAGAGGGGTGATCTTCGAATCCATGCTAATCAAATGGTTCAGCTTCAAACACTTGTGAGATACATGATTTAGCTTCAACTGCTTGCGAAACAACGAGTTAGCTTTAAATCCATGCGAAACACATGATTTAACTCCAAATCAATGCGAAGTAGAAGGCTTTGCTTCAAATCCATGCGAAACACATGATTTAGCTTCAAATCAATGCGAAGTAGAAGGGTTATCTTCGAATCCATGCGAAACAAATGGTTTAGCTTCAAACACTTGTGATATACATGATTTAGCTTCAACTGCATGCGAAACAACGAGTTAGCTTTAAATCCATGCGATACACATGATTTAGCTCCAAATCAATGCGAAGTAGAAGGCATAGCTACAAATCCATGGGAATCAAATGGTTTAGCTTCAAGCACTTGTGATATACATGATTTAGTTCCAACAGCATGCGAAACAAACGAGTTAGCTTCAAATCCATGCGAAACAAATGATTTAGCTTCAAACCAATGCGAAGTAGGAGGGTTATCTTCGAATCCATGCGAAACAAATGGTTTAGCTTCAAACACTTGTGATATACATGATTTAGCTTCAACTGCATGCGAAACAACGATTTAGCTTTAAATCCATGCGAAACACATGATTTAACTCCAAATCTATGCGAAGTAGAAGGCTTTGCTTCAAATCCATGCGAAAAACATGATTTAGCTTCAAATCAATGCAAGGTAGAAGGGTTATCTTCGAATTCATGCGAAACAAATGATTTAGCTTCAAACACTTGTGATATACATGATTTAGCTTCAACAGCATGCGAAACAAACGAGTTAGCTTCAAATCCATGCGAAATACATGATTTAGCTTCAAATCAATGCGAAGTAGAAGGGTTATCTTTGATTCCATGCGAAACAAATGGTTTAGCTTCAAACACTAGTGTTATACATGATTTAGCTTCAACTGCATGCGAAACAACGAGTTAGCTTTAAATCCATGCGAAACATATGATTTAAATCCAAATCAATGCGAAGTAGAAGGCATAGCTTCAAATCCATGGGCAACAAATGGTTTAGATTCACATACTTGTGATATACATGATTTAGCTTCAACAGCATGCGAAACAAACGTGTTAGCTTCAAATCCATGCGAAACACATGATTTAGCTTCAATTTAATGCGAAGTAGAAGGCTTAGCTTCAAATCCATGCCAATCAAATGGTTTAGCTTCAAATACTTGTGATATACATGGTTCTGCTTCAAGTGCATGCGAAATAAACGAGTTAGCTTCAAATCCATGCGAAACACATGATTTAGGTCCAAATCAATGCGAAGCAGAAGGCTGTTGTTCGAATCCATGCGAAACAAAGGTTTAGCTTCAAATACTTGTGATATACTTGATTTATATTCTGTGCATGCGAAACAAACGAGATAGCTTCAAATCCATGCGAGACATATGATTTAACATCAAATCAATGCGAAGTAGAAGGCATAGCTTCAAATGCATGGGAATAAAATGGTTTAGCTTCAAATACTTGTGATATACATGATTTAGCTTCAACTGCATGCGAAACAAACGAGTTAGCTTCAAATCCATGCGCAACACATGATTTAGCTTCAAATCAATGCGAAGTAGAAGGGTTATCTTCGAATCCATGCGAAACAAATGGTTTAGCTTCAAACACTTGTGATATACATGATTTAGCTTCAACGGCATGCGAAACAACGAGTTAGCTTTAAATCCATGCGAAACACATGATTTAGCTCCAAATCAATGCGAAGTAGAAGGCATAGCTACAAATCCATGGGAATCAAATGGTTTAGCTTCAAATACTTGTGATATACATGATTTAGTTTCAACAGCATGCGAAACAAACGAGTTAGCTTCAAATCCATGCGAAACAAATGATTTAGCTTCAAACCAATGCGAAGTAGAAGGGTTATCTTCGAATCCATGCGAAACAAATGGTTTAGCTTCAAACACTTGTGATATACATGATTTAGCTTCAACTGCATGCGAAACAACGATTTAGCTTTAAATCCATGCGAAACACATGATTTAACTCCAAATCTATGCGAAGTAGAAGGCTTTGCTTCAAATCCATGCGAAAAACCTGATTTAGCTTCAAATCAATGCGAAGTAGAAGGGTTATCTTCGAATTCATGCGAAACAAATGATTTCGCTTCAAACACTTGTGATATACATGATTTAGCTTCAACTGCTTGCGAAACAACGAGTTAGCTTTAAATCCATGCGAAACACATGATTTAACTCCAAATCAATGCGAAGTAGAAGGCTTTGCTTCAAATCCATGCGAAACACATGATTTAGCTTCAAATCAATGCGAAGTAGAAGGGTTATCTTCGAATCCATGCGAAACAAATGATTTAGCTTCAAACACTTGTGATATACATGATTTAGCTTCAACTGCATGCGAAAAAAACGAGTTAGCTTCAAATCCATGCGAAACACATGATTTAAATTCAAATCAATGCGAAGTAGAAGGGTTATCTTTGAATCCATGCGAAACAAATGGTTTAGCTTCAAACACTTGTGTTATACATGATTTAGCTTCAACTGCATGCGAAACAACGAGTTAGCTTTAAATCCATGCGAAACACATGATTTAGCTCCAAATCAATGCGAAGTAGAAGGCATAGCTTCAAATCCATGGGAATCAAATGGTTTATCTTCAAATACTTGTGGTATGCATGACTTATCTTCAACTGCATGCGAAACAAACGAGTTAGCTTCAAATCCACGCGAAGCTAATGATTTAAATTCAAATCAATGCGAACTTGATGGGTTATCATCAAATCCGTGCCAAACAAATGGTTTTGCTTCAAATACTTGTGATATACTTGATTTAGCTTCAACAGCATGCGAAACAAACGAGTTAGCTTCAGATCCATGCGAAACATATGATTTAACATCAAATCAATGCGAAGTAGAAGCCATACATTCAGATCCATGGGAATTAAATGGTTTAGCTTCAAATACTTGTGATATACATGATTTAGCTTCAAAAGTATGCGAAACAAACGAGTTAGCTTCAAATCCATGCGCAACACATGATTTAGCTTCAAATCAATGCGAAGTAGAAGGGTTATCTTTGGATCCATGCGAAACAAATGGTTTAGCTTCAAACACTTGTGATATACATGATTTTGCTTCAACTGCATGCTGAACAAACTAGTTAGCTTCAAATCCATGCGAAACACATGATTTAGCTTCAATTTAATGCGAAGTAGAAGGCTTAGCTTCAAATCCATGCCAATCAAACGGTGTAGCTTCAAATACTTGTGATATACATGGTTCAGCTTCAAGTGCATGCGAAATAAACGAGTTAGCTTCAAATCCATGCGAAACACATGATTTATCTTCAAATCAATGCGAGGTAGAAGGCTTAGCTTCAAATCCATGCGAATCAAACGATTTAGCTTCAAATACTTGTGATATACTTGATTTATATTCAAGTGCATGCGAAACAAACGAGATAGCTTCAGATCCATGCGAAACATATGATTTAACATCAAATCAATGCGAAGTAGAAGCCATACCTTCAGATCCATGGGAATTAAATGGTTTAGCTTCAAATACTTGTGATATACATGATTTAGCTTCAAAAGTATGCGAAACAAACGAGTTAGCTTCAAATCCATGCGCAACACATGATTTAGATTCAAATCAATGCGAAGTAGAAGGGTTATCTTTGAATCCATGCGAAACAAATGGTTTAGCTTCAAACACTTGTGATATACATGATTTTGCTTCAACTACATGCTGAACAAACGAGTTAGATTCAAATCCATGCGAAACACATGATTTAGCTTCAAATCAATGCGAAGAAGAGGGGTGATCTTCGAATCCATGCTAATCAAATGGTTCATATTCAAATACTTGTGATATACATGATTTAGCTTCAACAGCATGCGAAACAAACGAGTTAGCTTCAAATCCAAGCGAAACACATGATTTAGCTTCAATTTAATGCGAGGTAGAAGGCTTAGCTTCAAATCCATGCGAATCGAACGATTTAGCTTCAAATACTTGTGATATACTTGATTTATATTCAAGTGCATGCGAAACAAACGAGATAGCTTCAAATCCATGCGAAACATATGATTTAACATCAAATCAATGCGAAGCAGAAGGCTGATGTTCGAATCCATGCGAAACAAATGGTTTAGATTCAAATACTTGTGATATACATGATTTAGCTTCAACTGCATGCGAAACAAACGAGTTAGCTTCAAATCCTTGCGAAACACATGATTATCTTCAAATCAATGCGAAGAAGAGTGGTGATCTTCGAATCCATGCTAATCAAATGGTCCATATTCAAATACTTGTGATATACATGATTTAGCTTCAACAGCATGCGAAACAAACGAGTTAGCTGTAAATCCATGCGAAACACATGATTTAGCTCCAAATCAATGCGAAGTAGAAGGCATAGCTTCAAATCCATGCGAAACAAATGATTTAGCTTCAAACCAATGCGAAGTAGAAGGGTTATCTTCGAATCCATGGGAAACAAATGGTTTAGCTTCAAACACTTGTGATATACATGATTTAGCTTCAACAGCATGCGAAACAAACGAGTTAGCTTCAAATTCCATGCGAAACACATGATTTATCTTCAAATCAATGCGAGGTAGAAGGCTTAGCTTCAAATCCATGCGAATCGAACTATTTAGCTTAACATACTTGTGATATACTTGATTTATATTCAAGTGCATGCGAAACAAACGAGATAGCTTCAGATCCATGCGAAACATATGATTTAACATCAAATCAATGCGAAGTAGAAGTCATACCTTCAGATCCATGGGAATTAAATGGTTTAGCTTCAAATACTTGTGATATACATGATTTAGCTTCAACTGTATGCGAAACAAACGAGTTAGCTTCAAATCCATGCGAAACACATGATTTAGCTTCAAATCAATGCGAAGAAGAGGGGTGATCTTCGAATCCATGCTAATCAAATGGTACATATTCAAATACTTGTGATATACATGATTTAGCTTCAACAGCATGCGAAACAAACGAGTTAGCTTCAAATCCATGAGAAACACATGATTTAGCTCCAAATCAAGCGAAGTAGAAGGCATAGCTTCAAATCCATGGGAATCAAATGCTTTAGCTTCAAATACTTGTGATATACATGATTTAGCTTCAACAGCATGCCAAACAAACGAGTTAGCTTCAAATCCAAGCTAAGCATATGATTTCGTTTCAAATCAATGCGAAGTAGAAGGCTGATCTCCGAATCCACACGAAACAGATTGTTTAGATTCAAATACTTGTGATATACATGATTTAGCTTCAACAGCATGCGAAACAAACGTGTTAGCTTCAAATCCGTGCGAAACACATGATTTAGCTTCAATTTAATGCGAAGTAGAAGGCTTAGCTTCAAATCCATGCCAATCAAACGGTTTAGCTTCAAATACTTGTGATATACATGATTTAGCTTCAACTGCGAAACAAACGATTTAGTTTCAAATCGATGCGAAACAAATGGTTTAGCTTCAAATATTTCTGATATACATGATTTAGCTTAAAATGCAGTCGAGACAAACGAGTTGGGCTTCATAGCCAAGCGAAACACATTATTTAGCGTCAAAGTCATGCGAAACACATGGTTTAACTTAATATTCATGCGAAACAAATGCTTCAGCTTCAAATACTTGTGATATACATGATTTAGATTCAACTGCATGCGAAACAAACGAGTTAGCCTCAAATCCATGCGAAACACATGATTTAGCATCAAATCAATGCGAAGTAGAAGGCTTATCTTCAAATCCATGCGAAACGAATGATTTAAATTCAAATACTTGCGAATATCTCTGATATAGCTTCAAATGCAGGTGAAACAAACGAGTTAGCTTTAAATGCATGCAAAAGGCATGATTTACCTTCAAATCAATGCAAATTAGGAGACTGATCTTCGAATCCATGCGAAACAAATGGATCAGGCTCAAATACTTGTGTTATACATGGTTTAGCTTCAACAGTATGCGAAACAAACGAGTTAGCTTCAAATCCTAGCGATAGACATGATTTAGCTTCAAATCAATGCGAAGTAGGAGGCTTACCTTCGAATCCATGCGAAACAAATGGTTTAGCATCAAACACTTGTGATATACATGATTTAGCTTCAACATCATGTGAAACAAACGAGTTAGCTTCAAATCCAAGCGAAACACATGATTTATCTTCAAATCAATGCGAGGTAGAAGGCTTATTTTCAAATCCATGCGATTCAAACGGTTTAGCTTCAAATACTTCTGATATACATGATTTAGCTTCAACAGTATGCGAAACAAACGAGTTAGCTTTAAATCCATGCGAAACACATGATTTAACTTCAAATCAATGCGAAGTAGAAGGGTTATCTTCGAATCCATGCGAAACAAATGGTTTAGCTTCAAATACTTGTGATATACATGATTTAGCTTCAACAGCATGCGAAACAAACGAGTTAGCTTCAAATCCAAGCGAAACACATGATTTATCTTCAAATCAATGCGAGGTAGAAGGCTTATCTTCAAATCCATGCGAATCAACGATTTAGCTTCAAATACTTGTGATATACATGATTTAGCTTCAACAGCATGCGAAACAAACCAGTTAGCTTCAAATCTATGCGAAACACATGATTTAGCTTCAAATCAATGCGAAGTAGAAGGCTTTGCTTCAAATCCATGCGAAACACATGATTTAGCTCCAAATCAATGCGAAGTAGAAGGCATAGCTTCAAATCCATGGGAATAAAATGGTTTATCTTCAAATACTTGTGGTATGCATGACTTATCTTCAACTGCATGCGAAACAAACGAGTTAGCTTCAAATCCATGCGAAACACATGATTTAGCTCCAAATCAATGCGAAGTAGAAGGCATAGCTTCAAATCCATGGGAAACAAATGGTTTAGATTCACATACTTGTGATATACATGATTTAGCTTCAACAACATGCGAAACAAACGAGTTAGCTTCAAATCCATGCGAAACAAATGATTTAGCTTCAAACCAATGCGAAGTAGGAGGGTTATCTTCGAATCCATGCGAAACAAATGGTTTAGCTTCAAACACTTGTGATATACATGATTTAGCTTCAACTGCATGCGAAACAACGATTTAGCTTTAAATCCATGCGAAACACATGATTTAACTCCAAATCTATGCGAAGTAGAAGGCTTTGCTTCAAATCCATGCGAAAAACATGATTTAGCTTCAAATCAATGCAAGGTAGGAGGGTTATCTTCGAATTCATGCGAAACAAATGATTTAGCTTCAAACACTTGTGATATACATGATTTAGCTACAACAGCAGGCGAAACAAACGAGTTAGCTTCAAATCCATGCGAAATACATGATTTAGCTTCAAATCAATGCGAAGAAGAAGGCATAGCTTCAAATCCATGGGAATCAAATGGTTTATCTTCAAATACTTGTGATATCCATTACTTTTCTTCAACTGCATGCGAAACAAACGAGTTAGCTTCAAATCCATGCGAAACACATGATTATCTTCAAATCAATGCGAAGAAGAGGGGTGATCTTCGAATCCATGCTAATCAAATGGTTCAGCTTCAAACACTTGTGATATACATGATTTAGCTTCAACTGCTTGCGAAACAACGAGTTAGCTTTAAATGCCATGCGAAACACATGATTTAACTCCAAATCAATGCGAAGTAGAAGGCTTTGCTTCAAATCCATGCGAAACACATGATTTAGCTTCAAATCAATGCGAATTAGAAGGGTTATCTTCGAATCCATGCGAAACAAATGGTTTAGCTTCAAACACTTGTGATATACATGATTTAGCTTCAACTGCATGCGAAACAAACGAGTTAGCTTCAAATCCATGCGAAACACATGATTTAGCTTCAAACCAATGCGAAGAAGAAGGATTATCTTCGAATCCATGCGAAACAAATGGTTTAGCTTCAAACACTTGTGATATACAAGATTTTGCTTCAACTGCATGCTGAACAAACGAGTTAGCTTCAAATCCATGCGAAACACATGATTATCTTCAAATCAATGCGAAGAAGAGGGGTGATCTTCGAATCCATGCTAATCAAATGGTTCAGCTTCAAACACTTGTGATATACATGATTTAGCTTCAACTGCTTGCGAAACAACGAGTTAGCTTTAAATCCATGCGAAACACATGATTTAACTCCAAATCAATGCGAAGTAGAAGGCTTTGCTTCAAATCCATGCGAAACACATGATTTAGCTTCAAATCATGCGAAGTGGAAGACTGATCTTTGAATCAATGCGAAACAAATGGTTTAGCTTCAAATACTTGTGATATACATGATTTTGCTTCAACTGCATGCTGAACAAACGAGTTAGCTTCAAATCCATGCGAAACACATGATTATCTTCAATCAATGCGAAGAAGAGGGGTGATCTTCGAATCCATGCTAATCAAATGGTTCAGCTTCAAACACTTGTGATATACATGATTTAGCTTCAACTGCTTGCGAAACAACGAGTTAGCTTTAAATCCATGCGAAACACATGATTTAACTCCAAATCAATGCGAAGTAGAAGGCTTTGCTTCAAATCCATGCGAAACACATGATTTAGCTTCAAATCAATGCGAAGTAGAAGGGTTATCTTCGAATCCATGCGAAACAAATGGTTTAGCTTCAAACACTTGTGATATACATGATTTAGCTTCAACTGCATGCGAAACAACGAGTTAGCTTTAAATCCATGCGAAACACATGATTTAGCTCCAAATCAATGCGAAGTAGAAGGCATAGCTACAAATCCATGGGAATCAAATGGTTTAGCTTCAAGTACTTGTGATATACATGATTTAGTTTCAACAGCATGCGAAACAAACGAGTTAGCTTCAAATCCATGCGAAACAAATGATTTAGCTTCAAACCAATGCGAAGTAGAAGGGTTATCTTCGAATCCATGGGAAACAAATGGTTTAGCTTCAAACACTTGTGATATACATGATTTAGCTTCAACAGCATGCGAAACAAACGAGTTAGCTTCAAATCCATGCGAAACACATGATTTAGCTTCAAACCAATGCGAAGAAGAAGGATTATCTTCGAATCCATGCGAAACAAATGGTTTAGCTTCAAACACTTGTGATATACAAGATTTAGCTTCAACAGCATGCGAAACAAACGAGTTAGCTTCAAAAACCATGCGATACACATGATTTAGCTTCAAATCGATGCGAAGTAGAAGGCTTATCTACGAATCCATGCGAAACAAATGGTTTAGCTGCAAATACTTGTGATATACATGATTCAGCATCAACTGCATGCTGAACAAACGAGTTAGCTTCAAATCCATGCGAAACACATGATTTAGCTTCAAATCAATGCGAAGTGGAAGACTGATCTTTGAATCAATGCGAAACAAATGGCTTAGCTTCAAATACTTGTGATATACATGATTTTGCTTCAACTGCATGCTGAACAAACGAGTTAGCTTCAAATCCATGCGAAACACATGATTTAGCTTCAATTTAATGCGAAGTAGAAGGCTTAGCTTCAAATCCATGCCAATCAAACGGTGTAGCTTCAAATACTTGTGATATACATGGTTCAGCTTCAAGTGCATGCGAAATAAACGAGTTAGCTTCAAATCCATGCGAAACACATGATTCAGTTTAAAATCAATGCGAAGTAGAAGGCTTATCTTCGAATCCATGCGAAACAAATGGTTTAGCTTCAAATACTTGTGACATGCATGATTTAGCTTCAACTACTAGCGAAAAAAACGAGTTAGCTTCAAATCCAAGCGAAACACATGATTTAGCCTCAAATCAATGCGAATTAGAAGGGTTATCTTCGAATCCATGCGAAACAAATGATATAGCTTCAAATACTTGTGATATACATGATTTAGCTTCAACAGCATCCGAAACAAACGAGTTAGCTTAAAATCCTTGCGAAACACATGACTTAGATTCAAATCAATGCGAAGTAGAAGGCTTATCTTCGAATCCATGCGAAACAAATGGTTTAGCTTCAAATACTTGTGATATACATGATTTAGCTTCAACTGCATGCGAAACAAACGAGTTAGCTTATAATCCATGCGAAACACATGATTTAGATTCAAATCAATGCGAAGTAGAAGGGTTATCTTCGTATCCATGCGAAACAAATGGTTTAGCTTCAAATACTTGTGATATACATGATTTAGCTTCAACTGCAAGCGAAACAAACGAGTTAGCTTTAAATCCATGCGAAACACATGATTTAGCCTCAAATCAATGCGAAGTAGGAGGCTTGGCTTCAAATCCGTGCGAATCAAATGGTTTAGCTTCAAATACTTGTGATATACATGATTTAGCTTCAACAGCATGCGAAACAAACCAGTTAGCTTCAAATCCATGCGAAACGCATGATTTAGCATCAAATCAATGAGAAGTGTAAGGCTTATCTTCGAATCCATGCGAAACAAATGGATCAGCTTCATATACTTGTGATATACACGATTTAGCTTCAACTGCATGCGGATCAAACGAGTTAGCTTATAATCCATGCGAAACACATGATTTAGCTTCAAATCAATGCGAAGTAGAAGGCTTATCTTCGAATCCATGCGAAACAAATGGATTAGCTTCAAATACTTGTGATATACATGATTTTGCTTCAACTGCACGCGAAACAAACGAGATAGCTTAAAATCCATGCGAAACACATGATTTAGCTTCAATAAACGCGAATTAGGAGGCTGATCTTCGAATCCATGCGAAACAAATGGCTCAGGCTCAAATACTTGTGTTATACATGATTTAGCTTCAACAGTATGCGAAACAAACGAGTTAGCTTCAAATCCTAGCGATAGACATGATTTAGCTTCAAATCAATGCGAAGTAGAAGGCTTACCTTCGAATCCATGCGAAACAAATGGTTTAGCTTCAAACACTTGTGATATACATGATTTAGCTTCAACATCATGTGAAACAAACGAGTTAGCTTCAAATCCAAGCGAAACACATGATTTATCTTCAAATCAATGCGAGGTAGAAGGCTTAGCTTCAAATCCATGCGATTCAAACGGTTTAGCTTCAAATACTTCTGATATACATGATTTAGCTTCAACAGTATGCGAAACAAACGAGTTAGCTTTAAATCCATGCGAAACACATGATTTAGCTTCAAATCAATGCGAAGTAGAAGGGTTATCTTCGAATCCATGCGAAACAAATGGTTTAGCTTCAATACTTGTGATATACATGATTTAGCTTCAACAGCATGCGAAACAAACGAGTTAGCTTCAAATCCAAGCGAAACACATGATTTATCTTCAAATCAATGCGAGGTAGAAGGCTTATCTTCAAATCCATGCGAATCAAACGATTTAGCTTCAAATACTTGTGATATACATGATTTAGCTTCAACAGCATGCGAAACAAACCAGTTAGCTTCAAATCTATGCGAAACACAAGATTTAGCTTCAAATCAATGCGAAGTAGAAGGGTTATCTTCGAATCCATGCGAAACAAATGGTTTAGCTTCAAATACTTGTGATATACATGATTTACCTTCAACAGCATGCGAAACAATCGAGATAGCTTCAAATCCAAGCGAAACACATGATTTATCTTCAAATCAATGCGAGGTAGAAGGCTTATCTTCAAATCCATGCGAATCAAACGGTTTTAGCTTCAAATACTTGTGATATACATGATTTAGCTTCTACTGCATGCGAAACAAACGAGCTAGCCTCAAATCCATGAGAAACACGTGATTCAGGATCAAGTCAACGCGAAGTTGAAGGCTTAGCGTCAAATCCATGCGAAACGAACGATTTAGCTTCACATACTTGTGAATAGAAGTGATAAGGCTTGAAATGCAGGCGAAACAAACGAGTTAGCTTCAAATCCATGCGAAACACATGACTTAGCTTCAAATCAATACGAAGTAGAATGCTGAGTTTCAAATCCATGCGAATCAAATGTTTTAGCTTCAAATACTTGTGACATACATGATTTAGCTTCAACTGCATGCGAAACAAACGAGTTAGCTTAAATCCAAGCGAAACACATTATTTATCTTCAAATCGATGCGAAGTAGAAGGCTGATCTTCGAATCCATGCGAAGCAAATGGTTTAGCTTCAAATACTTGTGATACACTTGAGTTAGCTTCAACAGCATGCGAAACAAACGAGTTAGCTTCAAATCCTTGCGAAAAACATGATTTAGCATCAAATCAATGCGAAGTGGAAGGCTTATCTTCGAATCCATGCGAAGCAAATGGTTTAGCTTCAAATACTTGTGATACACTTGAGTTAGCTTCAACAGCATGCGAAACAAACGAGTTAGCTTCAAATCCTTGCGAAAAACATGATTTAGCATCAAATCAATGCGAAGTGGAAGGCTTATCTTCGAATCCATGCGAAACGAATAGTTTAGCTTCAAATACTTGTGATATACATGATTTAGCTTCAACTGCATGCGAAACAAACGAGTTAGCTTAAAATCCATGCGGAACACATGATTTAGATTCAAATCAATGCGAAGTAGAAGGCTGATCTTCGAATCCATGCGAAGCAAATGGTTTAGCTTCAAATACTTTTGATACACTTGATTTAGCTTCAACAGCATGCGAAACAAACGAGTTAGCTTCAAATCCATGCGAAACACATGATTTAGCTTCAAATCAATGCGAAGTAGAAGGCTGATCTTCGAATCCATGCGAAGCAAATGGTTTAGCTTCATATACATGTGATATACATGATTTAGCTTCAACAGCATGCGAAACAAATGAGTTATATTCAAATCCAAGCGAAACACATTATTTATCTTCAAATCAATGCGAAGTGGAAGGCTTATCTTCGAATCCATGCGAAACGAATAGTTTAGCTTCAAATACTTGTGATATACATGATTCACCTTCAACTGCATGCGAAACAAACGAGTTAGCTTCAAATCCATGCGAAACACATGATTTAGATTAAAATCAATGCGAAGTAGAAGGCTTATCTTCGAATCCATGCGAAACAAATGGTTTAGCTTCAAATACTTGTGATATACATGATTTAGCTACAACTGCATGCGACAAAAACGAGTTAGCTTCAAAACCAAGCGAAACACATGATTTAGCCTCAAATCAATGCGAATTAGAAGGGTTATCTTCGAATCCATGCGAAACAAATGATATAGCTTCAAATACTTGTGATATACATGATTTAGCTTCAACAGCATCCGAAACAAACGAGTTAGCTTAAAATCCTTGCGAAACACATGATTTAGATTAAAATCAATGCGAAGTAGAAGGCTTATCTTCGAATCCATGCGAAACAAATGGTTTAGCTTCAAATACTTGTGATATACATGATTTAGCTTCAACTGCATGCGAAACAACCGAGTTAGCTTAAAATCCATGCGGAACACATGATTTAGCTTCAAATCAATGCGAAGTAGAAGGCTGATCTTCCTATCCATGCGAAACATATGGTTTAGCTTCAAATACTTGTGATATACATGATTTAGCTTCAACAGCATGCGAAACAAACGAGTAAGCTTCAAATCCATGCGAAACACATGATTTAGCATCAAATCAATGCGAAGTAGAAGGCTGATCTTCGAATCCATGCGAAGCAAGTGGTTTAGCTTCAAATACTTGCGATATACATGATTTAGCTTCAACAGCATGCGAAACAAACGAGTTAAATTCAAATCCATGCGAAACACATGATTTAGCTTCAAATCAATGCGAAGTAGAAGGCTTATCTTCGTATCCATGCGAAACAAATGGTTTAGCTGCAAATACTTCTGATATACGTGATTTAGCTTCAACTGCATGCGAAACAAACGAGTTAACTTCGAATCCATGCGAAGCAAATGGTTTAGCTTCAAATACTTGTGATATACATGATTCAGCTTCAACTGCATGCGAAACAAACGAGTTAGCTTCAAATCCATGCGAAACACATGATTTATATTAAAATCAATGCGAAGTAGAAGGCTTATCTTCGAATCCATGCGAAACAAATGGTTTAGCTTCATATACTTGTGATATGCATGATTTAGCTTCAACTACTAGCGAAAAAAACGAGTTAGCTTCAAATCCAAGCGAAACACATGATTTAGCTTCAAATCAATGCGAAGTAGAAGGCTTATCTTCGAATCCATGCGAAACAAATGGATTAGCTTCTTATACTTGTGATATACATGATTTAGCTTCAACAGCATGCGAAATAAACGAGTTAGATTCAAATCCATGCGAAACACATGATTTAACTTCAAATCAATGCGAAGTAGAAGGCTTATCTTCGTATCCATGCGAAACAAATGGTTTAGCTGCAAATACTTGTGATATACATGATT
>NW_027477246.1:0-86730 GCF_051020955.1 Megalopta genalis
CGAAACACATGATTTAGCTTCATATCAATACGAAGTAGAAGGCTTAGCTTCAAATTCATGCGAAACGAAAGATTTAGCTTCAAATCCATGCGAAACAAATGGTTTAGCTTCAAATACTTGTGATATACGTTATTTAGATTTAACTGCATGGTCAACGAACCAGTTAGCTTCAAATCCATGCGAAACACACGATTTAGCTTCAAATCAATACGAAGTAGAAGGTTTAGCTTCAAATCCATGCTAAGCAAATGATTTAGCTTCAAACACTTGGGGTATAAGTGATATAGCTTCAAATGCAGACTAATGACACGAGTTAGCTTCAAATCCATGCGAAACACACGATTAAGCTGCAAATCAATGCGATGTAGAAGGTTTAGCTTCTAGTCCTGCGAAACAAATGATTGAGCTTCCAACACTTGGGATATAGGTGATATAGATTCAACTGCATGCGAAACAAATGAGTTACATTCAATCCAAGCAAAACACATAATTTAGCTTCAAATCAATGCGATGTAGAACGTTTAGCTTCAAAATCCAAGCGAAACACATGATTTAGCTCCAAATACTTGCGATATAAGTGATATAGCTTCAAAAGCTGGAGGAACTAACGAGGTAGCTCAATTCCATGTGAAAAAAATGATGTAGCTTCAAATCAAAGCGATGTAGTAGGTTCAGCTTCAAATCCATGCGATAAAAGTGATATAGCTTCAAAAGCAGGAGGAACAAACGAGGTAGCTACAATTCCATGTGAAACAAATGATGTAGCTTCAAATCAATGCGAAGTAGAAGGTTTAGCTTCAAATCCATGCGAAACAAGTGGTTTAGCTGCAATTACTTGTGATATACATTATTTAGCTACAACTGCATGCGAAACAAACGAGATAGCTTTAAATCCATGCGAAACACATGATTTAGCTTCAAAATCAATGCGATGTAGAAGGTTAGCTTCAAATCCATGCGAATCAAATGATGTAGCTTCAAATACTTGTGATATACATGATATAGCTTCAAAATGCAGGCGGAAAAAACGAGTTAACTTCAAATCCATGCGAAAGACGTAATTCAGCTTCAAATCAGGGCGTTCTAGGAGGCTTAGCATCAAAACCCATGCGAAACAAACGAGTTAGCTTCAAATCCATGCGAAACACATGATTTAGCTTCAAATCAATGCGAAGTAGAAGGCTTAGCTTCAAATCCATGCGAAACAAATGGTTTAGCTACAAATACTTGCGATATACATTATTAAGCTACAACTGCATGCGAAACGAACGAGTTAGATTCAGATCCATGCGAAACACATGATTTAGCTTCAAATCAATGCGATGTAGAAGGTTTAGCTTCAAATCCATACGATACCCAAGATTTAATTTCAAATCAATGCGATGTAGAAGGTTCAGCTTCAAATCCATGCGACACATATGATTTAGCTTCAAATACTTGCGATATAAATGAAGTAGGTTCAAAAGCAGGAAAAAAAACGAGTTAGCTTCAAATCCATGCGAACCAAATGATTTAGCTTCATATCAATTCGAAGTAGAAAGCTTAGCTTCTAATCCATGCGACACAACTGATTGAGCATCAAATACTTGCGATATAAATGATATAGCTTCAAATGCAGGCGACACAAACGAGTTAGCTTCATATCCATGCGAAACACATGATTTAACATCAAATCCAAGCGGAACACATGATTTATCTTCAAATCAATGCGATGTAAAAGGTTTAGCTTCAAATCTGCGCGAAACAAATGATTTAGCTTCAAATACTTGCGATATAAGGGATATAGCTTCAGATGCAGGCGAAACGAACGAGTTAGCTTCAAATCCATACGAAACACATGATTTAGCTTCAAATCAATACGAAGTAGAAGGCTTAGCTTCAATTTCATGCGAAACGAAAGATTTAGCTTCAAATCCATGCGAAACAAGTGGTTTAGCTGCAATTACTTGTGATATACATTATTTAGCTACAACTGCATGCGAAACAAACGAGATAGCTTTAAATCCATGCGAAACACATGATTTAGCTTCAAATCAATGCGATGTAGAAGGCTTAGATTCAAATCCATGCAAAACACGTGATTTAGGACCCAATCAATGCGAAGTAGAAGGCTTAGCTTCAAATCCATGCGAAACAAATGGTTTAGCTTCAAATACTTGCGATATAAATGATACAGCGTCAAATACAGGAGAAACAAACGAGTTAGCTTCAAATCCATGCAAAACACACGATTTAGCTTCAATTCAATGCCAAGCAGAAGGCTTAGCTTGAAATCCATGCGAATCAATTGTTTAGCTGCAAATACTTGCGATATAAATGATATAGCTTCAAATACAGGAGAAACGAACGAGTTACCTTCAAATCCATGCAAAACACACGATTTAGCTTCAATTCAATGCCAAGTAGAAGGCAGAGCATCAAATCCATGCGTAAAAAATGGTTTAGCTTCAATTACTTGCGATATAAATGATACAGCTTCAAAATCAGGAGAAACAAACGAGTTAGCTTCAAATCCATGCAAAATGCACGATTTAGCTTCAATTCAATGCCAAATAGAAGACTTAGCTTCAAATCCATGCGAAACAAATGGTTTAGTTTCAAATACTTGCGATATAAATGATATAGATTCAAATACAGGAGAAACAAACGAGTTAGCTTCAAATCCATGCAAAACACACGATTTAGCTTTCAATTCAATGCCAAGTAGAAGGCTTAGCTTCAAATCCATGCGAATCAATTGTTTAGCTGCAAATTCTTGTGATATACATGATTTAGTTTCAACTGCATGCGAAACAAACGAGTTAGCTTCAAATCCATTCGAAACACAATATTTAGCGTCAAATCAATGCGAAGTAGAAGGAAGAGCTTCAAATCCATACGATACAAATTGTTTAGCTTCAATTACTTGTGATATACATGATTTAGCTTCAACTGCATTCGAAGCAAACGAGTTTAGCTCCGAATCCACGCGAAACACATGATTTAGCTTCAAATCAGTGCGAAGTAGAAGGCTTAGCTTCAAATCATGCGAATCTAATGGTTCGGATTCAAATACTTGTGAAATGCATGATTTAGCTTCAACTGCATGCGAAACAACGAGTTACCTTCATATCCACGCGAAACACATAATTTAGCTTCAAATCAATGCGAAGTAGCAGGTTTAGCTTCAAATCCATGCGAAACACATGATTTAGCTTCAAATACTTGCGATATAAGTGATATAGTTTTCAAATGCAGGCAAAACGACCGATTAGCTTCAAATCCATCCGATACACATGATTCAGCTGCAAATCAATGCGAAGTAGAAGGTTTAGCTTCAAATCCATGCCAAACACATGATTTAGCTTCAAATCCATAGGATGTAGAAGGTTTAGCTTCAAATCCATGCGAAACCAGATTATTTAGGTGCAAATCAGTGCGAAATAGAAGGCTCAGGCTCAAAAACCATGCGAATTCAAATGGTTCTTCTTCAAATACTTGTGAAAGACAGGATTTAGCTTCAACTGCATGCGAAACAAACGAGTTACCTTCAATCCACGTGAACACATGATTTAGCTTCAAATCAATGCGATGTAGAAGACTTAGCTTCAAATCCATGCAAAATACGTGATTTAGGATCCAATCAATGCGAAGTAGAAGGCTTAGCTTCAAATCCATGCGAATGAATTGTTTAGCTGCAAATTCTTGTGATATACAAGATTTAGTTTCAACTGCATGCGAAACAAACGAGTTAGCTTCAAATCCATTCGAAACACAATATTTAGCGTCAAATAAATGCGAAGTAGGAGGCAGAGCTTCAAATCCATGCGATACAAATGGTTTAATTTCAAATACTTGTGAAATGCATGATTTAGCTTCAACTGCATGCGAAACAACGAGTTACCTTCAAATCCACGCGAAACACATAATTTAGCTTCAAATCAATGCGAAGTAGCAGGTTTAGCTTCAAATCCATGCGAAACACATGATTTAGCTTCAAATACTTGCGATATAAGTGATATAGTTTCAAATGCAGGCGAAACGACCGAGTTAGCTTCAAATCCATCCGATACACATGATTCAGCTGCAAATCAATGCGAAGTAGAAGGTTTAGCTTCAAATCCATGCCAAACACATGATTTAGCTTCAAATCCATAGGATGTAGAAGGTTTAGCTTCAAATCCATGCGAAACAGATTATTTAGGTGCAAATCAGTGCGAAATAGAAGGCTCAGGCTCAAAACCATGCGATTCAAATGGTTCTTCTTCAAATACTTGTGAAAGACAGGATTTAGCTTCAACTGCATGCGAAACAAACGAGTTACCTTCAAATCCACGTGAAACACATGATTTAGCTTCAAATCAATGCGATGTAGAAGGCTTAGCTTCAAATCCATGCAAAACACGTGATTTAGGATCCAATCAATGCGAAGTAGAAGGCTTAGCTTCAAATCCATGCGAAACAAATGGTTTAGCTTCAAATACTTGCGATATAAATGATATAGATTCAAATACAGGAGAAACAAACGAGTTAGCTTCAAATCCATGCAAAACACACGATTTAGCTTCAATTCAATGCCAAGTAGAAGGCTTAGCTTCAAATCCATGCGAATCAATTGTTTAGCTGCAAATACTTGTGATGTACATGATTTAGCTTCAACTGCATGCGAAACAAACGAGTTAGCTTCAAAGCGATGCGAAACACAATATTTAGCGTCAAATCAATGCGAAGTAGAATGCAGAGCTTCAAATCCATGCGATACAAATGGTTTAGCTTCAAATACTTGTGATATACATGATTTAGCTTCAACTGCATTCGAAGCAAACGAGTTACCTTCACATCCACGCGAAACACATGATTCAACTGCAAATCACTGCGATGTAGTAGGCTTAGATTCAAATCCATGCAAAACACGTGATTTAGGATCCAATCAATGCGAAGTAGAAGGCTTAGCTGCAAATCCATGCGAAACAAATTCTTTAGCTTCAAATACTTGCGATATAAATGATATAGATTCAAATACAGGAGAAACAAACGAGTTAGCTTCAAATCCATGCAAAACACTCGATTTAGCTTCAATTCAATGCCAAGTAGAAGGCTTAGCTTCAAATCCATGCGAATCAATTGTTTAGCTGCAAATTCTTGTGATATACATGATTTAGTTTCAACTGCATGCGAAACAAACGAGTTAGCTTCAAATCCATTCGAAACACAATATTTAGCGTCAATTCAATGCGAAGTAGAAGGCAGAGCTTCAAATCCATGCGATACAAATGGTTTAGATTCAAATACTTGTGGTATACATGATTTAGCTTCAACTGCATTCGAAGCAAACGAGTTAGCTCCGAATCCACTCGAAACACATGATTTAGCTTCAAATCAGTGCGAAGTAGAAGGCTTAGCATCAAATCCATGCGAATCTAATGGTTCGGATTCAAATACTTGTGAAATGCATGATTTAGCTTCAACTGCATGCGAAACAACGAGTTACCTTCAAATCCACGCGAAACACATAATTTAGCTTCAAATCAATGCGAAGTAGCAGGTTTAGCTTCAAATCCATGCGAAACACATGATTTAGCTTCAAATACTTGCGATATAAGTGATATAGTTTCAAATGCAGGCGAAACGAACGAGTTAGCTTCAAATCCATCCGAAACACATGATTCAGCTGCAAATCAATGCGAAGTAGAAGGTTTAGCTTCAAATCCACGCGAAACACATGATTTAGCTTCAAATCAATGCGATGTAGAAGGCTTAGCTTCAAATCCATGCAAAACACGTGATTTAGGATCCAATCAATGCGAAGTGGAAGGCTTAGCTTCAAATCCATGCGAATGAATTGTTTAGGCTGCAAATACTTGTGATATACATGATTTAGTTTCAACTGCATTCGAAGCAAACGAGTTAGCTCCAAATCCACGCGAAAACACACGGATTTAGCTTCAATTCAATGCCAAGTAGAAGGCGAAACACAATAGTTAGCGTCAAATCAATGCGAAGTAGAATGCAGAGCTTCAAATCCATGCGATACAAATGGTTTAATTTCAAATACTTGTGATATACATGATTTAGTTTCAACTGCATTCGAAGCAAACGAGTTAGCTCCAAATCCACGCGAAACACATGATTTAACTTCAAATCAGTGCGAAGTAGAAGGCTTAGCTTCAAATCCATGCGAATCTAATGGTTCGGCTTCAAATACTTGTGAAATGCATGATTTAGCTTCAACTGCATGCGAAACAACGAGTTACATTCAAATCCACGCGAAACACATAATTTAGCTTCAAATCAATGGGAAGTAGCAGGTTTAGCTTCAATCCATGCGAAACAAATGATTGAGCTTCCTACACTTGGGATATAGGTGATATAGCTTCAACTGCATGCGAAAACAAACGAGTTAGCTTCAAATCCGAGCGATACACATGATTAAGTTTCAAATCAATTCGAAGTAGAAGGCTTAGCTTCAATCAATGCGATGTAGAAGGTTTAGCTTCAAATCTCTGCGAAACAAATGATTTAGCTTCAAATACTCTCGATATTAGTGATATAGCTTCAAATGCAGGCGAAACAAAAGAGTTAGCTTCGAATCCATGCGAAACGAATGATTTAGCTTCAAATACTTGCGATAAAAATGATATAGCTTCAAATGCAGGCGAAACAAATGATTTAGCTTCAAATCCATGGGATGTAGAAGGTTTAGCTTCAAATCCATGCGAAACACATTATTTAGGTGCAAATCAGTGCGAAGTAGAAGGATCATGTTCAAAGCCATGCGATTCAAATAGTTCATCTTCAAATTCTTGTGAAAGACACGATTTAGCTTCAAATGCATGCGAAACAAACGAGTTATCTTCAAATCCACGCGAAACACATGATTTAGCTTCAAATCAATGCGATGTAGAAGGTTTAGCTTCAAATCCATTGCGACACATATGACTCAGCTTCAAATACTTGCGATATAAGTGATCTAGCTTCAAATACAGGCGAAACGAACGAGTTAGCTTCAAATCCATGCCAAACACATGATTCAGCTGCAAATCTATGCGATGTAGAAGGTTTAGCTTCAAATCCAAACCAAACACATGATTTAGCTTCAAATCCATGGGATGTAGAAGGTTTAGCTTCAAATCCATGCGAAACACATTATTTAGCTTCAAATCAATACGAAGTAGAAGGTTTAGCTTCAAATCCATGCGAAAGACATGATTCTGCTTCAAATCAGTGCGTTCTAGGAGGCTTAGCATTAAAACCCATTCGAAACAAACGAGTTAGCTTCAAATCCATGCGAAACACATGATTTAGCTTAAAATCAATGCGATGTAGCAGGTTTAGCTTCAAATCCATACGATACACAAGATTTAACTTCAAATCAATGCGATGTAGAAGGTTTAGCTTCAAGTCCATGCGCAACAAATGATTGAGTTTCCAACACTTGGGATAAAGGTGATATAGCTTCAACTGCATGCGAAACAAATGAGTTACATTCAAATCCATGCGAAACACACGATTTAGCTTCAAATCAATACGAAGTAGAAGGTTTAGCTTCAAATCCATGCTAAGCAAATGATTTAGCTTCAAACACTTGGGGTATAAGTGATATAGCTTCAAGTGCAGACTAATGACACGAGTTAGCTTCAAATCCATGCGAAACACACGATTAAGCTTCAAATCAATGCGATGTAGAAGGTTTAGCTTCAAATCCATGCGATACACAAGATTTAGCCTCAAATCAATGCGATGTAGAAGGTTCAGTTTAAATCCATGCGACACATATGATTTTGCTTCAAATACTTGCGATATAAGTGATATAGTTTCAAGAGCTGGAGGAACAAACGATGTAGCTTCAATTCCATGCGAAACAAATGATTTAGCTTCAAATCAATGCGAAGTAAAAGGCTTGTCTTCAAATCCATGCGAAACAAATGGTTTGGCTTAAAATACTTGTGATATACATGAATCAGCTTCAACTGCATGAGAAACAAACGAGTTAGATTCAAATCCAAGCGAAACACATGGTTTAGCTTCATATCAATGCGTGGTTGAAGGCTTAGCTTCAACTCCATGCAAAATAAATGAGTAACTTTCAAATACTTGCGATGTAAAAGATATAGCTTCAAATGCTGGCCAAACAAACGATTTGCGAAGCACGTTATTTAGCTTCAAATTCATGCGAATCAAATGATTTATCTACAAATATTTGTGATATAAATGATATAGCTTTAAATACAGGCGAAACATACGAGATAGCTTCAAATCCATGCGACACACGATTTAGCTTCAAATCAATGCGAAGTAGAAGACTTAGCTTCAAATCCATGCAAAACACATGATTAAGCTTCAAATCCATGGGCAACACATAATTTAGGTTCATTGTCATGGTAAACACATGATTTAGCTTCACATGCATGCGAAACAAATGGTTTAGCTTCAAATACTTGTCATATACATGATTTAGCTTCAACTGCATGCGAAACAAACGAGTTAGCTTCAAAATCCATGCGAAACACATAATTTAGCTTCAAATCAATGCGATGTAGAAGGTTTAGCTACAAATCCATGCGATACACAAGACTTAGCTTCAAATCAATGCGATGTAGAAGGTTGAGCTTCAAATCCATGCGACACATATGATTTAGTTCCAATTACTTGCGATATAAGTGATATAGCTTCAAAAGCAGGAGGAACAAACGAGGTAGCTTCAATTGCATGCGAAACAAATGATTGAGCTTCAAACACTTGGGATATAGGTGATATAGCTTCAACTGCATGCGAAACAAACCAGTTAGCTTAAACTCCAAGCGAAGCACATGATTTAGCTTCAAATCAATGCGAAGTAGAAGGCTTAGCTTCAAATCCATGCGGATCAAATCGGAGTGGTTCAACTGCTTGTAACATACAAGATTTAGCTTCAACTGCATGCGAAACAAACGAGATAGCACCAAATCCATGCGAAACAAATGATTTAGCTTCAAATCAATGCGAAGTAGAAGGCGTAGCCTCAAATCAATGCGGAACAAATGCTTTAGCATCAAATACTTGCGATATAAGTGATACAGCTTCAAATGCAGGCGAAACGATCGAGTTAGCTTCAAATTCATGCGAAACACATGATTTATCTTCAAATCAATGCGATGTAAAAGGTTTAGCTTCAAATCTGCGCGAAACAAATGATCTAGCTTCAAATCAATGCGAAGTAGAAGGCTTAGCTTCAAATCCATGCGAAACAAATGGTTTAGATAGAAATACTTGTGATATACATTACTTAGCTACTACTGCAAGCGAAACAAACGAGTTAGCTTCAAATCCATGCGAAGCATATGATTTAGCTTCAAATCAATGCGATATAGAAGGTTTAGCTTCAAATCCATGCGATTTACAAGATTTAGCTTCAAATCAATGCGATGTAGAAGGTTCAGCTTCAAAACCATGCGACACTTATGATTTAGCTTCAAATACTTGCGATATAAGTGATATAGCTTCAAAAGCAGGAGCAACAAACGAGGTAGCTTCAATTGCATGCGAAACAAATGATTGAGCTTCAAACACTTTGGATATAGGTGATATAGCTTCAACTGCATGCGAAACAAACGAGTTAGCTTAAACTCCAAGCGAAGCACATGATTTAGCTTCAAATCAATGCGAAGTAGAAGGATTAGCTTCAAATCCATGCAAAACACGTGATTTAGGATCCAATCAATGCGAACTAGAAGGCTTAGCTTCAAATCCATGCGAAACAAATGATTGAGCTTCAAATACTTGCGATATAATTGATATAGTTTCAAATGCAGGCGAAACGAACGAGTTAGCTGCAAATCGATGCGCACACATGATTCAGCTGCAAATCAATGCGATGTAGATGGTTTTTGCTTCAAAGCCATGCCAAACACATGATTTAGCTTCAAATCCATGGGATGTAGAAGGTTTAGCTTCAAATCCATGCGAAACACATTATTTAGGTGCAAATCAGTGCGAAGTAGAAGGCTCAGGATCAAAGCCATGCGATTCAAATGGTTCATCTTCAAATACTTGTGTAAGACATGATTTAGCTTCAACTGCATGCGAAACAAACGAGTTACCTTCAAATCCACGCGAAACACATGATTTAGCTTCAAATCAATGTGATGTAGAAGGCTTAGCTTCAAATCCATGCAAAACACATGATTTAGGATCCAATCAAGGCGAAGTAGAAGGCTTAGCTTCAAATCCATGCGAAACAAATGGTTTAGCTTCAAATACTTGCGATATAAATGATACAGCATCAAATACAGGAGAAACAAACGGGTTAGCTTCAAATCCATGCAAAACACACGATTTAGCTTCAATTCAATGCCAAGTAGAAGGCTTAGCTTCAAATCCATGCGAATCAATTGTTTAGCTGCAAATACTTGTGATATACATGATTTAGCTTCAACTGCATGCGAAACAAACGAGTTAGCTTCAAATCCATTCGAAACACAATATTTAGCGTCAAATCAATGCGAAGTAGAAGGCACAGCATCAAATCCATGCGAAAAAAATGGTTTAGCTTCAAATACTTGCGATATAAATGATACAGCTTCAAATGCAGGAGAAACGAACGAGTTAGCTTCAAATCCATGCGAAACACATGATTCAGCTGCAAATCAACGCGATGTAGAAGGCTTAGATTCAAATCCATGCAAAACACGTGATTTAGGATCCAATAAATGTGAAGTAGAAGCCTTAGCTTCAAATCCATGCGAAACACATGATTCATTTGCAAATCAATGCGATGTAGAAGGTTCAGCTTCAAATCCATGCAAAACACGTGATTTAGCTTCCAATTAATGCGAAGTAGAAGGCTTAGCTTCAAATGCATGCGAAACAAATGGTTTAGCTTCAAATACTTTTGACATACGTTATTTGGATTTAACTGTATGCGCAACGAACGAGTTAGCTTCAAATCCATGCGAAACACATGATTTAGCTGCAAATCAGTGCGATGTAGAAGTTTTAGCTCCAAATCCATTCGAAACAAATGATTTAGCTTCAAACACTTGGGGTATAAGTGATATAGCTTCAAATGCAAACTAATCAAACGAGTTAGCTTCAAAATCTACGCGATTCACATGATTTAGCTTCAAATCAATGCGATGTAGAAGACTTAGCTTCAAATCCATGCAAAATACGTGATTTAGGATCCAATCAATGCGAAGTAGAAGGCTTAGCTTCAAATCCATGCGAATGAATTGTTTAGCTGCAAATTCTTGTGATATACATGATTTAGTTTCAACTGCATGCGAAACAAACGAGTTAGCTTCAAATCCATTCGAAACACAATATTTAGCGTCAAATAAATGCGAAGTAGGAGGCAGAGCTTCAAATCCATGCGATACAAATGGTTTAATTTCAAATACTTGTGAAATGCATGATTTAGCTTCAACTGCATGCGAAACAACGAGTTACCTTCAAATCCACGCGAAACACATAATTTAGCTTCAAATCAATGCGAAGTAGCAGGTTTAGCTTCAAATCCATGCGAAACACATGATTTAGCTTCAAATACTTGCGATATAAGTGATATAGTTTCAAATGCAGGCGAAACGACCGAGTTAGCTTCAAATCCATCCGATACACATGATTCAGCTGCAAATCAATGCGAAGTAGAAGGTTTAGCTTCAAATCCATGCCAAACACATGATTTAGCTTCAAATCCATAGGATGTAGAAGGTTTAGCTTCAAATCCATGCGAAACAGATTATTTAGGTGCAAATCAGTGCGAAATAGAAGGCTCAGGCTCAAAACCATGCGATTCAAATGGTTCTTCTTCAAATACTTGTGAAAGACAGGATTTAGCTTCAACTGCATGCGAAACAAACGAGTTACCTTCAAATCCACGTGAAACACATGATTTAGCTTCAAATCAATGCGATGTAGAAGGCTTAGCTTCAAATCCATGCAAAACACGTGATTTAGGATCCAATCAATGCGAAGTAGAAGGCTTAGCTTCAAATCCATGCGAAACAAATGGTTTAGCTTCAAATACTTGCGATATAAATGATATAGATTCAAATACAGGAGAAACAAACGAGTTAGCTTCAAATCCATGCAAAACACACGATTTAGCTTCAATTCAATGCCAAGTAGAAGGCTTAGCTTCAAATCCATGCGAATCAATTGTTTAGCTGCAAATACTTGTGATGTACATGATTTAGCTTCAACTGCATGCGAAACAAACGAGTTAGCTTCAAAGCGATGCGAAACACAATATTTAGCGTCAAATCAATGCGAAGTAGAATGCAGAGCTTCAAATCCATGCGATACAAATGGTTTAGCTTCAAATACTTGTGATATACATGATTTAGCTTCAACTGCATTCGAAGCAAACGAGTTACCTTCACATCCACGCGAAACACATGATTCAACTGCAAATCACTGCGATGTAGTAGGCTTAGATTCAAATCCATGCAAAACACGTGATTTAGGATCCAATCAATGCGAAGTAGAAGGCTTAGCTGCAAATCCATGCGAAACAAATTCTTTAGCTTCAAATACTTGCGATATAAATGATATAGATTCAAATACAGGAGAAACAAACGAGTTAGCTTCAAATCCATGCAAAACACTCGATTTAGCTTCAATTCAATGCCAAGTAGAAGGCTTAGCTTCAAATCCATGCGAATCAATTGTTTAGCTGCAAATTCTTGTGATATACATGATTTAGTTTCAACTGCATGCGAAACAAACGAGTTAGCTTCAAATCCATTCGAAACACAATATTTAGCGTCAATTCAATGCGAAGTAGAAGGCAGAGCTTCAAATCCATGCGATACAAATGGTTTAGATTCAAATACTTGTGGTATACATGATTTAGCTTCAACTGCATTCGAAGCAAACGAGTTAGCTCCGAATCCACTCGAAACACATGATTTAGCTTCAAATCAGTGCGAAGTAGAAGGCTTAGCATCAAATCCATGCGAATCTAATGGTTCGGATTCAAATACTTGTGAAATGCATGATTTAGCTTCAACTGCATGCGAAACAACGAGTTACCTTCAAATCCACGCGAAACACATAATTTAGCTTCAAATCAATGCGAAGTAGCAGGTTTAGCTTCAAATCCATGCGAAACACATGATTTAGCTTCAAATACTTGCGATATAAGTGATATAGTTTCAAATGCAGGCGAAACGAACGAGTTAGCTTCAAATCCATCCGAAACACATGATTCAGCTGCAAATCAATGCGAAGTAGAAGGTTTAGCTTCAAATCCACGCGAAACACATGATTTAGCTTCAAATCAATGCGATGTAGAAGGCTTAGCTTCAAATCCATGCAAAACACGTGATTTAGGATCCAATCAATGCGAAGTAGAAGGCTTAGCTTCAAATCCATGCGAATGAATTGTTTAGCTGCAAATACTTGTGATATACATGATTTAGTTTCAACTGCATTCGAAGCAAACGAGTTAGCTCCAAATCCACGCGAAACACACGATTTAGCTTCAATTCAATGCCAAGTAGAAGGCGAAACACAATAGTTAGCGTCAAATCAATGCGAAGTAGAATGCAGAGCTTCAAATCCATGCGATACAAATGGTTTAATTTCAAATACTTGTGATATACATGATTTAGTTTCAACTGCATTCGAAGCAAACGAGTTAGCTCCAAATCCACGCGAAACACATGATTTAACTTCAAATCAGTGCGAAGTAGAAGGCTTAGCTTCAAATCCATGCGAATCTAATGGTTCGGCTTCAAATACTTGTGAAATGCATGATTTAGCTTCAACTGCATGCGAAACAACGAGTTACATTCAAATCCACGCGAAACACATAATTTAGCTTCAAATCAATGGGAAGTAGCAGGTTTAGCTTCAAATCCATGCGAAACAAATGATTGAGCTTCCTACACTTGGGATATAGGTGATATAGCTTCAACTGCATGCGAAACAAACGAGTTAGCTTCAAATCCGAGCGATACACATGATTAAGTTTCAAATCAATTCGAAGTAGAAGGCTTAGCTTCAAATCAATGCGATGTAGAAGGTTTAGCTTCAAATCTCTGCGAAACAAATGATTTAGCTTCAAATACTCTCGATATTAGTGATATAGCTTCAAATGCAGGCGAAACAAAAGAGTTAGCTTCGAATCCATGCGAAACGAATGATTTAGCTTCAAATACTTGCGATAAAAATGATATAGCTTCAAATGCAGGCGAAACAAATGATTTAGCTTCAAATCCATGGGATGTAGAAGGTTTAGCTTCAAATCCATGCGAAACACATTATTTAGGTGCAAATCAGTGCGAAGTAGAAGGATCATGTTCAAAGCCATGCGATTCAAATAGTTCATCTTCAAATTCTTGTGAAAGACACGATTTAGCTTCAAATGCATGCGAAACAAACGAGTTATCTTCAAATCCACGCGAAACACATGATTTAGCTTCAAATCAATGCGATGTAGAAGGTTTAGCTTCAAATCCATGCGACACATATGACTCAGCTTCAAATACTTGCGATATAAGTGATCTAGCTTCAAATACAGGCGAAACGAACGAGTTAGCTTCAAATCCATGCCAAACACATGATTCAGCTGCAAATCTATGCGATGTAGAAGGTTTAGCTTCAAATCCAAACCAAACACATGATTTAGCTTCAAATCCATGGGATGTAGAAGGTTTAGCTTCAAATCCATGCGAAACACATTATTTAGCTTCAAATCAATACGAAGTAGAAGGTTTAGCTTCAAATCCATGCGAAAGACATGATTCTGCTTCAAATCAGTGCGTTCTAGGAGGCTTAGCATTAAAACCCATTCGAAACAAACGAGTTAGCTTCAAATCCATGCGAAACACATGATTTAGCTTAAAATCAATGCGATGTAGCAGGTTTAGCTTCAAATCCATACGATACACAAGATTTAACTTCAAATCAATGCGATGTAGAAGGTTTAGCTTCAAGTCCATGCGCAACAAATGATTGAGTTTCCAACACTTGGGATAAAGGTGATATAGCTTCAACTGCATGCGAAACAAATGAGTTACATTCAAATCCATGCGAAACACACGATTTAGCTTCAAATCAATACGAAGTAGAAGGTTTAGCTTCAAATCCATGCGATACACAAGATTTAGCCTCAAATCAATGCGATGTAGAAGGTTCAGTTTAAATCCATGCGACACATATGATTTTGCTTCAAATACTTGCGATATAAGTGATATAGTTTCAAGAGCTGGAGGAACAAACGATGTAGCTTCAATTCCATGCGAAACAAATGATTTAGCTTCAAATCAATGCGAAGTAAAAGGCTTGTCTTCAAATCCATGCGAAACAAATGGTTTGGCTTAAAATACTTGTGATATACATGAATCAGCTTCAACTGCATGAGAAACAAACGAGTTAGATTCAAATCCAAGCGAAACACATGATTTAGCTTCATATCAATGCGTGGTTGAAGGCTTAGCTTCAACTCCATGCAAAATAAATGAGTAACTTTCAAATACTTGCGATGTAAAAGATATAGCTTCAAATGCTGGCCAAACAAACGATTTGCGAAGCACGTTATTTAGCTTCAAATTCATGCGAATCAAATGATTTATCTACAAATATTTGTGATATAAATGATATAGCTTTAAATACAGGCGAAACATACGAGATAGCTTCAAATCCATGCGACACACGATTTAGCTTCAAATCAATGCGAAGTAGAAGACTTAGCTTCAAATCCATGCAAAACACATGATTAAGCTTCAAATCCATGGGCAACACATAATTTAGGTTCATTGTCATGGTAAACACATGATTTAGCTTCACATGCATGCGAAACAAATGGTTTAGCTTCAAATACTTGTCATATACATGATTTAGCTTCAACTGCATGCGAAACAAACGAGTTAGCTTCAAAATCCATGCGAAACACATAATTTAGCTTCAAATCAATGCGATGTAGAAGGTTTAGCTACAAATCCATGCGATACACAAGACTTAGCTTCAAATCAATGCGATGTAGAAGGTTGAGCTTCAAATCCATGCGACACATATGATTTAGTTCCAATTACTTGCGATATAAGTGATATAGCTTCAAAAGCAGGAGGAACAAACGAGGTAGCTTCAATTGCATGCGAAACAAATGATTGAGCTTCAAACACTTGGGATATAGGTGATATAGCTTCAACTGCATGCGAAACAAACCAGTTAGCTTAAACTCCAAGCGAAGCACATGATTTAGCTTCAAATCAATGCGAAGTAGAAGGCTTAGCTTCAAATCCATGCGGATCAAATCGGAGTGGTTCAACTGCTTGTAACATACAAGATTTAGCTTCAACTGCATGCGAAACAAACGAGATAGCACCAAATCCATGCGAAACAAATGATTTAGCTTCAAATCAATGCGAAGTAGAAGGCGTAGCCTCAAATCAATGCGGAACAAATGCTTTAGCATCAAATACTTGCGATATAAGTGATACAGCTTCAAATGCAGGCGAAACGATCGAGTTAGCTTCAAATTCATGCGAAACACATGATTTATCTTCAAATCAATGCGATGTAAAAGGTTTAGCTTCAAATCTGCGCGAAACAAATGATTTAGCTTCAAATCAATGCGAAGTAGAAGGCTTAGCTTCAAATCCATGCGAAACAAATGGTTTAGATAGAAATACTTGTGATATACATTACTTAGCTACTACTGCAAGCGAAACAAACGAGTTAGCTTCAAATCCATGCGAAGCATATGATTTAGCTTCAAATCAATGCGATATAGAAGGTTTAGCTTCAAATCCATGCGATTTACAAGATTTAGCTTCAAATCAATGCGATGTAGAAGGTTCAGCTTCAAAACCATGCGACACTTATGATTTAGCTTCAAATACTTGCGATATAAGTGATATAGCTTCAAAAGCAGGAGCAACAAACGAGGTAGCTTCAATTGCATGCGAAACAAATGATTGAGCTTCAAACACTTTGGATATAGGTGATATAGCTTCAACTGCATGCGAAACAAACGAGTTAGCTTAAACTCCAAGCGAAGCACATGATTTAGCTTCAAATCAATGCGAAGTAGAAGGATTAGCTTCAAATCCATGCAAAACACGTGATTTAGGATCCAATCAATGCGAACTAGAAGGCTTAGCTTCAAATCCATGCGAAACAAATGATTGAGCTTCAAATACTTGCGATATAATTGATATAGTTTCAAATGCAGGCGAAACGAACGAGTTAGCTGCAAATCGATGCGCACACATGATTCAGCTGCAAATCAATGCGATGTAGATGGTTTTTGCTTCAAAGCCATGCCAAACACATGATTTAGCTTCAAATCCATGGGATGTAGAAGGTTTAGCTTCAAATCCATGCGAAACACATTATTTAGGTGCAAATCAGTGCGAAGTAGAAGGCTCAGGATCAAAGCCATGCGATTCAAATGGTTCATCTTCAAATACTTGTGTAAGACATGATTTAGCTTCAACTGCATGCGAAACAAACGAGTTACCTTCAAATCCACGCGAAACACATGATTTAGCTTCAAATCAATGTGATGTAGAAGGCTTAGCTTCAAATCCATGCAAAACACATGATTTAGGATCCAATCAAGGCGAAGTAGAAGGCTTAGCTTCAAATCCATGCGAAACAAATGGTTTAGCTTCAAATACTTGCGATATAAATGATACAGCATCAAATACAGGAGAAACAAACGGGTTAGCTTCAAATCCATGCAAAACACACGATTTAGCTTCAATTCAATGCCAAGTAGAAGGCTTAGCTTCAAATCCATGCGAATCAATTGTTTAGCTGCAAATACTTGTGATATACATGATTTAGCTTCAACTGCATGCGAAACAAACGAGTTAGCTTCAAATCCATTCGAAACACAATATTTAGCGTCAAATCAATGCGAAGTAGAAGGCACAGCATCAAATCCATGCGAAAAAAATGGTTTAGCTTCAAATACTTGCGATATAAATGATACAGCTTCAAATGCAGGAGAAACGAACGAGTTAGCTTCAAATCCATGCGAAACACATGATTCAGCTGCAAATCAACGCGATGTAGAAGGCTTAGATTCAAATCCATGCAAAACACGTGATTTAGGATCCAATAAATGTGAAGTAGAAGCCTTAGCTTCAAATCCATGCGAAACACATGATTCATTTGCAAATCAATGCGATGTAGAAGGTTCAGCTTCAAATCCATGCAAAACACGTGATTTAGCTTCCAATTAATGCGAAGTAGAAGGCTTAGCTTCAAATGCATGCGAAACAAATGGTTTAGCTTCAAATACTTTTGACATACGTTATTTGGATTTAACTGTATGCGCAACGAACGAGTTAGCTTCAAATCCATGCGAAACACATGATTTAGCTGCAAATCAGTGCGATGTAGAAGTTTTAGCTCCAAATCCATTCGAAACAAATGATTTAGCTTCAAACACTTGGGGTATAAGTGATATAGCTTCAAATGCAAACTAATCAAACGAGTTAGCTTCAAAATCTACGCGATTCACATGATTTAGCTTCAAATACTTGCGATATAAGTGATGTAGATTCAGATGCAGGCGAAACGAACGAGTTAGCTTCAAATCCTTGCGAAACACATGATTTAGCTTCAAATCAAAGCGAAGTAGATGGTTTAGCTTCAAATCTGTGCGAAACAAATGATTTAGCTTCAAATACTTGCGATATAAGGGATATAGCTTCAGATGCAGGCGAAACGAACGAGTTAGCTTAAAATCCATACGAAACACATGTTTTAGCTTCAAGTCAATGCGATGTAGATGGTTTAGCTTCCAAACCATGCGAAACAAATGATATAGCGTCAGATACTTGCGCTATAAATAAAATAGCTACAAATGCAGGAGGAACAAACGAGTTAGCTTCCAATCCATGCGTTACACATGATTTAACTTCTAATCTTTGCGAGGTAGAAGGCGTAGCTTCAAATCCAAGCGAAACACATGATTTAGCTTCAAATCAGTGCGAAGTAGAAGGCTTACCTTCAAATCCATGCGAATCAAATGGTTCGGCTTCAAATACGTGTGAAATACATGATTTAACTTCAACTGCATGCGAAGCAAACGAGTTAGCTAGAAATCCATGTGAAACACATTATTTAGATTCAAATTCATCCGAAACACATGGTTTAGCATCATATTCTTGCGAAACAAATGGGTTAGATACAGATACTTGTGATAAACATGATTTAGCTTCAACTGCTTGCGAAACAAACGAGTTAACTTCAAATCCAAGGGAAACACAATATTTAGCTTCAATTTAATGCAAAGTAGAAGGCTCAGCTTCAAATCCATGCGAATCAAATGGTTTAGCTTCAAATCAGTGCGAAGTAGAAGGCTTAGCTTCAAATCAATTCGAAACAGATTATTTAGCTTCATATGCAGGCGAAACGAACGAGTTAGCTTCAACTCCACGCGATACACATGGTTTAGCTGCAAATCAATGCGACGTAGTAGGTTTAGCTTCAAATCCATGAAAAACAAACGATTTAGCATCAGATACTTGCGATATAACTGATATAGCTCCAAATGCAGACGAATCCAACGAGTTAGCTGCAAAATCCATGCGATACACATGATTTAGCTTCAAATCAATGCGAAGTAGAAGGATTAGCCTCAAATCCATGCGAAACGAATGATTTAGCGTCAAATACTTCCGAATATAAGGGATACAGCTTCAAATGTATGCGAAACAAACGAGTTAGCTTCAAATACTTGCGATATAAATGAAGTAGGTTCAAAAGCAGGAAAAACAAACGAGTTAGCTTCAAATCCATGCGAAATACATTATTTAGCTTCATATCAATTCGAAGTAGAAAGCTTAGCTTCAAATCCATGCGAATCAATTGTTTAGCTGCAAATTCTTGTGATATACATGATTTAGTTTCAACTGCATGCGAAACAAACGAGTTAGCTTCAAATCCATGCGAAACACAATATTTAGCGTCAAATCAATGCGAAGTAGAAGGCAGAGCTTCAAATCCATGCGATACAAATGGTTTAGCTTCAAATACTTGTGACATACATGATTTAGCTTCAACTGCATTCGAAGCAAACGAGTTAGCTCCGAATCCACGCGAAACACATGATTTAGCTTCAAATCAGTGCGAAGTAGAAGGCTTAGCTTCAAATCCATGCGAATCTAATGGTTCGGATTCAAATACTTGTGAAATGCATGATTTAGCTTCAACTGCATGCGAAACAACGAGTTACCTTCAAATCCACGCGAAACACATAATTTAGCTTCAAATCAATGCGAAGTAGCAGGTTTAACTTCAAATCCATGCGAAACACATGATTTAGCTTCAAATACTTGCGATATAAGTGATATAGTTTCAAATGCAGGCGAAACGACCGAGTTAGCTTCAAATCCATCCGATACACATGATTCAGCTGCAAATCAATGCGAAGTAGAAGGTTTAGCTTCAAATCCATGCCAAACACATGATTTAGCTTCAAATCCATAGGATGTAGAAGGTTTAGCTTCAAATCCATGCGAAACAGATTATTTAGGTGCAAATCAGTGCGACATAGAAGGCTCAGGCTCAAAACCATGCGATTCAAATGGTTCTTCTTCAAATACTTGTGAAAGACAGGATTTAGCTTCAACTGCATGCGAAACAAACGAGTTACCTTCAAATCCACGCGAAACACATGATTTAGCTTCAAATCAATGCGATGTAGAAGGCTTAGCTTCAAATCCATGCAAAACACGTGATTTAGGATCCAATCAATGCGAAGTAGAAGGCTTAGCTTCAAATCCATGCGAATGAACTGTTTAGCTGCAAATTCTTGTGATATACATGATTTAGTTTCAACTGCATGCGAAACAAACGAGTTAGCTTCAAATCCATTCGTAACACAATATTTAGCGTCAAATAAATGCGAAGTAGGAGGCAGAGCTTCAAATCCATGCGATACAAATGGTTTAGCTTCAAATACTTGTGATATACATGATTTAGCTTCAACTGCATTCGAAGCAAACGAGTTAGCTCCAAATCCACGCGAAACACATGATTTATCTTCAAAACAGTGCGAAGTAGAAGGCTTAGCTTCAAATCCATGCGAATCTAATGGTTCGGCTTCAAATACTTGTGAAATGCATGATTTAGCTTCAACTGCATGCGAAACAACGAGATACCTTCAAATCCACGCGAAACACATAATTTAGCTTCAAATCAATGGGAAGTAGCAGGTTTAGCTTCAAATCCATGCGACACAAATGATTGAGCTTCCTACAATTGGGATATAGGTGATATAGCTTCAACTGCATGCGAAGCAAGTGAGTTAGATTCAAATCCAAGCGAAACACATGATTTAGCTTCAAATACTTTCGATATAAGTGATATAGTTTCAAATGCAGGAGAAACGAACGAGTTAGCTGCAAATCGATGCGAAACACATGATTCAGCTGCAAATCAATGCGATGTAGAAGGTTTTTGCTTCAAAGCCATGCCAAACACATGATTTAGCTTCAAATCCATGGGATGTAGAAGGTTTAGCTTCAAATCCATGCGAAACACATTATTTAGGTGCAAATCAGTGCGAAGTAGAAGGCTCAAGATCAAAGCCATGCGATTCAAATGGTTCATCTTCAAATACTTGTGTAAGACATGATTTAGCTTCAACTGCATGCGAAACAAACGAGTTACCTTCAAATCCACGCGAAACACATAGTTTAGCTTCAAATCAATGGGAAGTAGCAGGTTTAGCTTCAAATCCATGCGAAACAAATGGTTTAGCTTCAAATACTTGCGATATAAATGATACAGCCTCAAATACAGGAGAAACAAACGGGTTAGCTTCAAAGCCATGCAAAACACACGATTTAGCTTCAATTCAAAGCCAAGTAGAAGGCTTCGCTTCAAATCCATGCGAATCAATTGTTTAGCTGCAAATACTTGTGATATACATGATTTAGCTTCAACTGCATGCGAAACAAATGGTTTAGCTTCAAATACTTGCGATATAAATGATACAGCATCAAATACAGGAGAAACAAACGGGTTAGCTTCAAATCCATGCAAAACACACGATTTAGCTTCAATTCAAAGCCAAGTAGAAGGCTTCGCTTCAAATCCATGCGAATCAATTGTTTAGCTGCAAATACTTGTGATATACATGATTTAGCTTCAACTGCATGCGAAACAAACGAGTAGCTTCAAAGCGATGCGAAACACAATATTTAGCGTCAAATCAATGCGAAGTAGAATGCAGAGCTTCAAATCCATGCGATACAAATGGTTTAGCTTCAAATACTTGTGATATACATGATTTAGCTTCAACTGCATTCGAAGCAAACGAGTTAGCTCCAAATCCACGTGAAACAGTTGATTTAACTTCAAATCAGTGCGAAGTAGAAGGCTTAGCTTCAAATCCATGCGAATCTAATGGTTCGGCTTCAAATACTTGTGAAATGCATGATTTAGCTTCAACTGCATGCGAAACAACGAGTTACCTTCAAATCCACGCGAAACACATGATTCAACTGCAAATCAATGCGATGTAGTAGGCTTAGATTCAAATCCATGCAAAACACGTGATTTAGGATCCAATCAATGCGAAGTAGAAGGCTTAGCTTCAAATCCATGCGAAACAAATGCATTAGCTTCAAATACTTGCGATATAAATGATATAGATTCAAATACAGGAGAAACAAACGAGTTAGCTTCAAATCCATGCAAAATACACGATTTAGCTTCAATTCAATGCCAAATAGAAGGCTTAGCTTCAAATCCATGCGAAACAAATGGTTTAGTTTCAAATACTTGCGATATAAATGATACAGCTTCAAATACAGGAGAAACAAACGGGTTAGCTTCAAATCCATGCAAAACACACGATTTAGCTTCAATTCAATGCCAAGTAGAAGGCTTAGCTTCAAATCCATGCGAATCAATTGTTTAGCTGCAAATACTTGTGATAAACATGATTTAGCTTCAACTGCATGCGAAACAAACGAGTTAACTTCAAATCCAAGGGAAACACAATATTTAGCTTCAATTTAATGCAAAGTAGAAGGCTCAGCTTCAAATCCATGCGAATCAAATGGTTTAGCTTCAAATCAGTGCGAAGTAGAAGGCTTAGCTTCAAATCAATTCGAAACAGATTATTTAGCTTCATATGCAGGCGAAACGAACGAGTTAGCTTCAACTCCACGCGATACACATGGTTTAGCTGCAAATCAATGCGACGTAGTAGGTTTAGCTTCAAATCCATGAAAAACAAACGATTTAGCATCAGATACTTGCGATATAACTGATATAGCTCCAAATGCAGACGAATCCAACGAGTTAGCTGCAAAATCCATGCGATACACATGATTTAGCTTCAAATCAATGCGAAGTAGAAGGATTAGCCTCAAATCCATTGCGAAACGAATGATTTAGCGTCAAATACTTCCGAATATAAGGGATACAGCTTCAAATGTATGCGAAACAAACGAGTTAGCTTCAAATACTTGCGATATAAATGAAGTAGGTTCAAAAGCAGGAAAAACAAACGAGTTAGCTTCAAATCCATGCGAAATACATGATTTAGCTTCATATCAATTCGAAGTAGAAAGCTTAGCTTCAAATCCATGCGACACAACTGATTGAGCATCAAATACTTGCGATATAAATGATATAGCTTCAAATGCAGGCGACACAAACGAGTTAGCTTCAAATCCATGCGAATCAATTGTTTAGCTGCAAATACTTGTGATATACATGATTTAGCTTCAACTGCATGCGAAACAAACGAGTTAGCTTCAAAGCGATGCGAAACACAATATTTAGCGTCAAATCAATGCGAAGTAGAAGCCTTAGCTTCAAATTCATGCGAAACAAATGCTTTAGCTTCAAATACTTGCGATATAAATGATATAGATTCAAATACAGGAGAAACAAACGAGTTAGCTTCAAATCCATGCAAAACACACGATTTAGCTTCAATTCAATGCCAAGTAGATGGCTTAGCTTCAAATCCATGCGAATCAATTGTTTAGCTGCAAATTCTTGTGATATACATGATTTAGTTTCAACTGCATGCGAAACAAACGAGTTAGCTTCAAATCCATGCGAAACACAATATTTAGCGTCAAATCAATGCGAAGTAGAAGGCAGAGCTTCAAATCCATGCGATACAAATGGTTTAGCTTCAAATACTTGTGACATACATGATTTAGCTTCAACTGCATTCGAAGCAAACGAGTTAGCTCCGAATCCACGCGAAACACATGATTTAGCTTCAAATCAGTGCGAAGTAGAAGGCTTAGCTTCAAATCCATGCGAATCTAATGGTTCGGATTCAAATACTTGTGAAATGCATGATTTAGCTTCAACTGCATACGAAACAACGAGTTACCTTCAAATCCACGCGAAACACATAATTTAGCTTCAAATCAATGCGAAGTAGCAGGTTTAACTTCAAATCCATGCGAAACACATGATTTAGCTTCAAATACTTGCGATATAAGTGATATAGTTTCAAATGCAGGCGAAACGACCGAGTTAGCTTCAAATCCATCCGATACACATGATTCAGCTGCAAATCAATGCGAAGTAGAAGGTTTAGCTTCAAATCCATGCCAAACACATGATTTAGCTTCAAATCCATAGGATGTAGAAGGTTTAGCTTCAAATCCATGCGAAACAGATTATTTAGGTGCAAATCAGTGCGACATAGAAGGCTCAGGCTCAAAACCATGCGATTCAGATGGTTCTTCTTCAAATACTTGTGAAAGACAGGATTTAGCTTCAACTGCATGCGAAACAAACGAGTTACCTTCAAATCCACGCGAAACACATGATTTAGCTTCAAATCAATGCGATGTAGAAGGCTTAGCTTCAAATCCATGCAAAACACGTGATTTAGGATCCAATCAATGCGAAGTAGAAGGCTTAGCTTCAAATCCATGCGAATGAACTGTTTAGCTGCAAATTCTTGTGATATACATGATTTAGTTTCAACTGCATGCGAAACAAACGAGTTAGCTTCAAATCCATTCGAAACACAATATTTAGCGTCAAATAAATGCGAAGTAGGAGGCAGAGCTTCAAATCCATGCGATACAAATGGTTTAGCTTCAAATACTTGTGATATACATGATTTAGCTTCAACTGCATTCGAAGCAAACGAGTTACCTTCAAATCCACGTGAAACACATGATTTAGCTTCAAATCAATGCGATGTAGAAGACTTAGCTTCAAATCCATGCAAAACACGTGATTTAGGATCCAATCAATGCGAAGTAGAAGGCTTAGCTTCAAATCCATGCGAATGAATTGTTTAGCTGCAAATTCTTGTGATATACATGATTTAGTTTCAACTGAATGCGAAACAAACGAGTTAGCTTCAAATCCAGTCGAAACACAATATTTAGCGTCAAATAAATGCGAAGTAGGAGGCAGAGCTTCAAATCCATGCGATACAAATGGTTTAATTTCAAATACTTGTGATATACATGATTTAGTTTCAACTGCATTCGAAGCAAACGAGTTAGCTCCAAATCCACGCGAAACACATGATTTAACTTCAAATCAGTGCGAAGTAGAAGGCTTAGCTTCAAATCCATGCGAATCTAATGGTTTAGCTTCAAATACATGCGATATAAATGATACAGCGTCAAATACAGGAGAAACAAACGAGTTAGCTTCAAATCCATGCAAAACACACGATTTAGCTTCAATTCAATGCCAAGTAGAAGGCTTAGCTTCAAATCCATCCGATACACATGATTCAGCTGCAAATCAATGCGAAGTAGAAGGTTTAGCTTCAAATCCATGCCAAACACATGATTTAGCTTCAAATCCATAGGATGTAGAAGGTTTAGCTTCAAATCCATGCGAAACAGATTATTTAGGTGCAAATCAGTGCGACATAGAAGGCTCAGGCTCAAAACCATGCGATTCAAATGGTTCTTCTTCAAATACTTGTGAAAGACAGGATTTAGCTTCAACTGCATGCGAAACAAACGAGTTACCTTCAAATCCACGCGAAACACATGATTTAGCTTCAAATCAATGCGATGTAGAAGGCTTAGCTTCAAATCCATGCAAAACACGTGATTTAGGATCCAATCAATGCGAAGTAGAAGGCTTAGCTTCAAATCCATGCGAATGAACTGTTTAGCTGCAAATTCTTGTGATATACATGATTTAATTTCAACTGCATGCGAAACAAACGGGTTAGCTTCAAATCCATTCGAAACACAATATTTAGCGTCACATAAATGCGAAGTAGGAGGCAGAGCTTCAAATCCATGCGATACAAATGGTTTAGCTTCAAATACTTGTGATATACATGATTTAGCTTCAACTGCATTCGAAGCAAACGAGTTAGCTCCAAATCCACGCGAAACACATGATTTATCTTCAAAACAGTGCGAAGTAGAAGGCTTAGCTTCAAATCCATGCGAATCTAATGGTTCGGCTTCAAATACTTGTGAAATGCATGATTTAGCTTCAACTGCATGCGAAACAACGAGATACCTTCAAATCCACGCGAAACACATAATTTAGCTTCAAATCAATGGGAAGTAGCAGGTTTAGCTTCAAATCCATGCGAAACAAATGATTGAGCTTCCTACACTTGGGATATAGGTGATATAGCTTCAACTGCATGCGAAGCAAGTGAGTTACATTCAAATCCAAGCGAAACACATGATTCAGCTGCAAATCAATGCGATGTAGAAGGCTTAGATTCAAATCCATGCAAAACACGTGATTTAGGATCCAATCAATGCGAAGTAGAAGGCTTAGCTTCAAATCCATGCGAAACAAATGCTTTAGCTTCAAATACTTGCGATATAAATGATATAGATTCAAATACAGGAGAAACAAACGAGTTAGCTTCAAATCCATGCAAAATACACGATTTAGCTTCAATTCAATGCCAAATAGAAGGCTTAGCTTCAAATCCATGCGAAACAAATGGTTTAGTTTCAAATACTTGCGATATAAATGATACAGCTTCAAATACAGGAGAAACAAACGGGTTAGCTTCAAATCCATGCAAAACACACGATTTAGCTTCAATTCAATGCCAAGTAGAAGGCTTAGCTTCAAATCCATGCGAATCAATTGTTTAGCTGCAAATACTTGTGATATACATGATTTAGCTTCAACTGCATGCGAAACAAACGAGTTACCTTCAAATCCACGCGAAACACATAGTTTAGCTTCAAATCAATGGGAAGTAGCAGGTTTAGCTTCAAATCCATGCGAAACAAATGGTTTAGCTTCAAATACTTGCGATATAAATGATACAGCATCAAATACAGGAGAAACAAACGGGTTAGCTTCAAATCCATGCAAAACACACGATTTAGCTTCAATTCAAAGCCAAGTAGAAGGCTTCGCTTCAAATCCATGCGAATCAATTGTTTAGCTGCAAATACTTGTGATATACATGATTTAGCTTCAACTGCATGCGAAACAAACGAGTAGCTTCAAAGCGATGCGAAACACAATATTTAGCGTCAAATCAATGCGAAGTAGAATGCAGAGCTTCAAATCCATGCGATACAAATGGTTTAGCTTCAAATACTTGTGATATACATGATTTAGCTTCAGCTGCATTCGAAGCAAACGAGTTAGCTCCAAATCCACGTGAAACAGATGATTTAACTTCAAATCAGTGCGAAGTAGAAGGCTTAGCTTCAAATCCATGCGAATCTAATGGTTCGGCTTCAAATACTTGTGAAATGCATGATTTAGCTTCAACTGCATGCGAAACAACGAGTTACCTTCAAATCCATGCGAAACACATGATTCAGCTGCAAATCAATGCGATGTAGAAGGCTTAGATTCAAATCCATGCAAAACACGTGATTTAGGATCCAATCAATGCGAAGTAGAAGGCTTAGCTTCAAATCCATGCGAAACAAATGCTTTAGCTTCAAATACTTGCGATATAAATGATATAGATTCAAATACAGGAGAAACAAACGAGTTAGCTTCAAATCCATGCAAAATACACGATTTAGCTTCAATTCAATGCCAAATAGAAGGCTTAGCTTCAAATCCATGCGAAACAAATGGTTTAGTTTCAAATACTTGCGATATAAATGATACAGCTTCAAATACAGGAGAAACAAACGGGTTAGCTTCAAATCCATGCAAAACACACGATTTAGCTTCAATTCAATGCCAAGTAGAAGGCTTAGCTTCAAATCCATGCGAATCAATTGTTTAGCTGCAAATACTTGTGATATACATGATTTAGCTTCAACTGCATGCGAAACAAACGAGTAGCTTCAAAGCGATGCGAAACACAATATTTAGCGTCAAATCAATGCGAAGTAGAATGCAGAGCTTCAAATCCATGCGATACAAATGGTTTAGCTTCAAATACTTGTGATATACATGATTTAGCTTCAACTGCATTCGAAGCAAACGAGTTAGCTCCAAATCCACGTGAAACAGTTGATTTAACTTCAAATCAGTGCGAAGTAGAAGGCTTAGCTTCAAATCCATGCGAATCTAATGGTTCGGCTTCAAATACTTGTGAAATGCATGATTTAGCTTCAACTGCATGCGAAACAACGAGTTACCTTCAAATCCACGCGAAACACATGATTCAACTGCAAATCAATGCGATGTAGTAGGCTTAGATTCAAATCCATGCAAAACACGTGATTTAGGATCCAATCAATGCGAAGTAGAAGGCTTAGCTTCAAATCCATGCGAAACAAATGCTTTAGCTTCAAATACTTGCGATATAAATGATATAGATTCAAATACAGGAGAAACAAACGAGTTAGCTTCAAATCCATGCAAAATACACGATTTAGCTTCAATTCAATGCCAAATAGAAGGCTTAGCTTCAAATCCATGCGAAACAAATGGTTTAGTTTCAAATACTTGCGATATAAATGATACAGCTTCAAATACAGGAGAAACAAACGGGTTAGCTTCAAATCCATGCAAAACACACGATTTAGCTTCAATTCAATGCCAAGTAGAAGGCTTAGCTTCAAATCCATGCGAATCAATTGTTTAGCTGCAAATACTTGTGATAAACATGATTTAGCTTCAACTGCATGCGAAACAAACGAGTTAACTTCAAATCCAAGGGAAACACAATATTTAGCTTCAATTTAATGCAAAGTAGAAGGCTCAGCTTCAAATCCATGCGAATCAAATGGTTTAGCTTCAAATCAGTGCGAAGTAGAAGGCTTAGCTTCAAATCAATTCGAAACAGATTATTTAGCTTCATATGCAGGCGAAACGAACGAGTTAGCTTCAACTCCACGCGATACACATGGTTTAGCTGCAAATCAATGCGACGTAGTAGGTTTAGCTTCAAATCCATGAAAAACAAACGATTTAGCATCAGATACTTGCGATATAACTGATATAGCTCCAAATGCAGACGAATCCAACGAGTTAGCTGCAAAATCCATGCGATACACATGATTTAGCTTCAAATCAATGCGAAGTAGAAGGATTAGCCTCAAATCCATGCGAAACGAATGATTTAGCGTCAAATACTTCCGAATATAAGGGATGCAGCTTCAAATGTATGCGAAACAAACGAGTTAGCTTCAAATACTTGCGATATAAATGAAGTAGGTTCAAAAGCAGGAAAAGCAAACGAGTTAGCTTCAAATCCATGCGAAATACATGATTTAGCTTCATATCAATTCGAAGTAGAAAGCTTAGCTTCAAATCCATGCGACACAACTGATTGAGCATCAAATACTTGCGATATAAATGATATAGCTTCAAATGCAGGCGACACAAACGAGTTAGCTTCAAATCCATGCGAATCAATTGTTTAGCTGCAAATACTTGTGATATACATGATTTAGCTTCAACTGCATGCGAAACAAACGAGTTAGCTTCAAAGCGATGCGAAACACAATATTTAGCGTCAAAACAATGCGAAGTAGAAGCCTTAGCTTCAAATTCATGCGAAACAAATGCTTTAGCTTCAAATACTTGCGATATAAATGATATAGATTCAAATACAGGAGAAACAAACGAGTTAGCTTCAAATCCATGCAAAACACACGATTTAGCTTCAATTCAATGCCAAGTAGATGGCTTAGCTTCAAATCCATGCGAATCAATTGTTTAGCTGCAAATTCTTGTGATATACATGATTTAGTTTCAACTGCATGCGAAACAAACGAGTTAGCTTCAAATCCATGCGAAACACAATATTTAGCGTCAAATCAATGCGAAGTAGAAGGCAGAGCTTCAAATCCATGCGATACAAATGGTTTAGCTTCAAATACTTGTGACATACATGATTTAGCTTCAACTGCATTCGAAGCAAACGAGTTAGCTCCGAATCCACGCGAAACACATGATTTAGCTTCAAATCAGTGCGAAGTAGAAGGCTTAGCTTCAAATCCATGCGAATCTAATGGTTCGGATTCAAATACTTGTGAAATGCATGATTTAGCTTCAACTGCATGCGAAACAACGAGTTACCTTCAAATCCACGCGAAACACATAATTTAGCTTCAAATCAATGCGAAGTAGCAGGTTTAACTTCAAATCCATGCGAAACACATGATTTAGCTTCAAATACTTGCGATATAAGTGATATAGTTTCAAATGCAGGCGAAACGACCGAGTTAGCTTCAAATCCATCCGATACACATGATTCAGCTGCAAATCAATGCGAAGTAGAAGGTTTAGCTTCAAATCCATGCCAAACACATGATTTAGCTTCAAATCCATAGGATGTAGAAGGTTTAGCTTCAAATCCATGCGAAACAGATTATTTAGGTGCAAATCAGTGCGACATAGAAGGCTCAGGCTCAAAACCATGCGATTCAGATGGTTCTTCTTCAAATACTTGTGAAAGACAGGATTTAGCTTCAACTGCATGCGAAACAAACGAGTTACCTTCAAATCCACGCGAAACACATGATTTAGCTTCAAATCAATGCGATGTAGAAGGCTTAGCTTCAAATCCATGCAAAACACGTGATTTAGGATCCAATCAATGCGAAGTAGAAGGCTTAGCTTCAAATCCATGCGAATGAATTGTTTAGCTGCAAATTCTTGTGATATACATGATTTAGTTTCAACTGAATGCGAAACAAACGAGTTAGCTTCAAATCCATTCGAAACACAATATTTGGCGTCAAATAAATGCGAAGTAGGAGGCAGAGCTTCAAATCCATGCGATACAAATGGTTTAATTTCAAATACTTGTGATATACATGATTTAGTTTCAACTGCATTCGAAGCAAACGAGTTAGCTCCAAATCCACGCGAAACACATGATTTAACTTCAAATCAGTGCGAAGTAGAAGGCTTAGCTTCAAATCCATGCGAATCTAATGGTTTAGCTTCAAATACATGCGATATAAATGATACAGCGTCAAATACAGGAGAAACAAACGAGTTAGCTTCAAATCCATGCAAAACACACGATTTAGCTTCAATTCAATGCCAAGTAGAAGGCTTAGCTTCAAATCCATCCGATACACATGATTCAGCTGCAAATCAATGCGAAGTAGAAGGTTTAGCTTCAAATCCATGCCAAACACATGATTTAGCTTCAAATCCATAGGATGTAGAAGTTTAGCTTCAAATCCATGCGAAACAGATTATTTAGGTGCAAATCAGTGCGACATAGAAGGCTCAGGCTCAAAACCATGCGATTCAAATGGTTCTTCTTCAAATACTTGTGAAAGACAGGATTTAGCTTCAACTGCATGCGAAACAAACGAGTTACCTTCAAATCCACGCGAAACACATGATTTAGCTTCAAATCAATGCGATGTAGAAGGCTTAGCTTCAAATCCATGCAAAACACGTGATTTAGGATCCAATCAATGCGAAGTAGAAGGCTTAGCTTCAAATCCATGCGAATGAACTGTTTAGCTGCAAATTCTTGTGATATACATGATTTAGTTTCAACTGCATGCGAAACAAACGAGTTAGCTTCAAATCCATTCGAAACACAATATTTAGCGTCAAATAAATGCGAAGTAGGAGGCAGAGCTTCAAATCCATGCGATACAAATGGTTTAGCTTCAAATACTTGTGATATACATGATTTAGCTTCAACTGCATTCGAAGCAAACGAGTTAGCTCCAAATCCACGCGAAACACATGATTTATCTTCAAAACAGTGCGAAGTAGAAGGCTTAGCTTCAAATCCATGCGAATCTAATGGTTCGGCTTCAAATACTTGTGAAATGCATGATTTAGCTTCAACTGCATGCGAAACAACGAGATACCTTCAAATCCACGCGAAACACATAATTTAGCTTCAAATCAATGGGAAGTAGCAGGTTTAGCTTCAAATCCATGCGAAACAAATGATTGAGCTTCCTACACTTGGGATATAGGTGATATAGCTTCAACTGCATGCGAAGCAAGTGAGTTACATTCAAATCCAAGCGAAACACATGATTTAGCTTCAAATACTTTCGATATAAGTGATATAGTTTCAAATGCAGGAGAAACGAACGAGTTAGCTTCAAATCCATGCGAAACACATGATTCAGCTGCAAATCAATGCGATGTAGAAGGCTTAGCTTCAAATCCATGCAAAACACGTGATTTAGGATCCAATCAATGCGAACTAGAAGGCTTAGCTTCAAATCCATGCGAAACAAATGATTGAGCTTCAAATACTTGCGATATAATTGATATAGTTTCAAATGCAGGCGAAACGAACGAGTTAGCTGCAAATCGATGCGAAACACATGATTCAGCTGCAAATCAATGCGATGTAGAAGGTTTTTGCTTCAAAGCCATGCCAAACACATGATTTAGCTTCAAATCCATGGGATGTAGAAGGTTTAGCTTCAAATCCATGCGAAACACATTATTTAGGTGCAAATCAGTGCGAAGTAGAAGGCTCAAGATCAAAGCCATGCGATTCAAATGGTTCATCTTCAAATACTTGTGTAAGACATGATTTAGCTTCAACTGCATGCGAAACAAACGAGTTACCTTCAAATCCACGCGAAACACATAGTTTAGCTTCAAATCAATGGGAAGTAGCAGGTTTAGCTTCAAATCCATGCGAAACAAATGGTTTAGCTTCAAATACTTGCGATATAAATGATACAGCATCAAATACAGGAGAAACAAACGGGTTAGCTTCAAATCCATGCAAAACACACGATTTAGCTTCAATTCAAAGCCAAGTAGAAGGCTTCGCTTCAAATCCATGCGAATCAATTGTTTAGCTGCAAATACTTGTGATATACATGATTTAGCTTCAACTGCATGCGAAACAAACGAGTAGCTTCAAAGCGATGCGAAACACAATATTTAGCGACAAATCAATGCGAAGCAGAATGCAGAGCTTCAAATCCATGCGATACAAATGGTTTAGCTTCAAATACTTGTGATATACATGATTTAGCTTCAACTGCATTCGAAGCAAACGAGTTAGCTCCAAATCCACGTGAAACAGATGATTTAACTTCAAATCAGTGCGAAGTAGAAGGCTTAGCTTCAAATCCATGCGAATCTAATGGTTCGGCTTCAAATACTTGTGAAATGCATGATTTAGCTTCAACTGCATGCGAAACAACGAGTTACCTTCAAATCCATGCGAAACACATGATTCAGCTGCAAATCAATGCGATGTAGAAGGCTTAGATTCAAATCCATGCAAAACACGTGATTTAGGATCCAATCAATGCGAAGTAGAAGGCTTAGCTTCAAATCCATGCGAAACAAATGCTTTAGCTTCAAATACTTGCGATATAAATGATATAGATTCAAATACAGGAGAAACAAACGAGTTAGCTTCAAATCCATGCAAAATACACGATTTAGCTTCAATTCAATGCCAAATAGAAGGCTTAGCTTCAAATCCATGCGAAACAAATGGTTTAGTTTCAAATACTTGCGATATAAATGATACAGCTTCAAATACAGGAGAAACAAACGGGTTAGCTTCAAATCCATGCAAAACACACGATTTAGCTTCAATTCAATGCCAAGTAGAAGGCTTAGCTTCAAATCCATGCGAATCAATTGTTTAGCTGCAAATACTTGTGATATACATGATTTAGCTTCAACTGCATGCGAAATAAACGAGTTACCTTCAAATCCTCGCGAAACACATGATTTAGCTTCAAATCAATGTGATGTAGAAGGCTTAGCTTCAAAACCATGCGAATCTCATGGTTCGGCTTCAAATACTTGTGAAATGCATGATTTAGCTTCAACTGCATGCGAAACAACGAGTTACCTTCAAATCCACGCGAAACACATAATTAAGCTTCAAATCAATGGGAAGTAGCAGGTTTAGATTCAAATCCAAGCGAAACACATGATTTAGCTTCAAATACTTTCGATATAAGTGATATAGTTTCAAATGCAGGAGAAACGAACGAGTTAGCTGCAAATCCATGCGAAACACATGATTCAGCTGCAAATCAATGCGATGTTGAAGGCTTAGATTCAAATCCATGGAAAACACGTGATTTAGGATCCAATCAATGCCAAGTAGAAACCTTAGCTTCAAATCCATGCGAAACAAATGCTTTAGCTTCAAATACTTGCGATATAAATGATATAGATTCAAATACAGGAGAAACAAACGAGTTAGCTACAAATCCATGCAAAACACACGATTTAGCTTCAATTCAATGCCAAGTAGAAGGCTTAGCTGCAAATCCATGCGAAACAAATGGTTTAGCTTCAAATACTTGCGATATAAATGATACAGCTTCAAATACAGGAGAAACAAACGAGTTACCTTCAAACCCATGCAAAACACACGATTTAGTTTCAAATACTTGCGATATAAGTTATATGGTTTCAAATGCAGGCGAAACGAACGAGTTAGCTTCAAATCCATCCGATACACATGATTCAGCTGCAAATCAATGCGAAGTAGAAGGTTTAGCTTCAAACCCATGCAAAAAAACATGATTTAGCTTCAAATCCATGGGATGTAGAAGGTTTAGCTTCAAATCCATGCGAATCACATTATTTAGGTGGAAATCAGTGCGAAGTAGATGCCTCAGGTTCAAAGCCATGCGATTCAAATGGTTCATCTTCAAATACTTGTGAAAGACATGATTTAGCTTCAACTGCATGCGAAACAAACGAGTTACCTTCAAATCCTCGCGAAACACATGATTTTGCTTCAAATCAATGTGATGTAGAAGGCTTAGATTCAAATCCATGCAAAACACGTGATTTAGGATCCAATCAATGCGAAGTAGAAGGCTTAGCTTCAAATCCATGCGAAACAAATGGTTTAGCTTCAAATACTTGCGATATAAATGATACAGCGTCAAATACAGGAGAAACAAACGAGTTAGCTTCAAATCCATGCAAAACACACGATTTAGCTTCAATTCAATGCCAAGTAGAAGGCTTAGCTTGAAATCCATGCGAATCAATTGTTTAGCTGCAAATACTTGCGATATAAATGATACAGCTTCAAATACAGGAGAAACGAACGAGTTACCTTCAAATCCATGCAAAACACACGATTTAGCTTCAATTCAATGCCAAGTAGAAGGCAGAGCATCAAATCCATGCGTAAAAAATGGTTTAGCTTCAATTACTTGCGATATAAATGATACAGCTTCGAATACAGGAGAAACAAACGAGTTAGCTTCAAATCCATGCAAAATACACGATTTAGCTTCAATTCAATGCCAAATAGAAGACTTAGCTTCAAATCCATGCGAAACAAATGGTTTAGTTTCAAATACTTGCGATATAAATGATATAGATTCAAATACAGGAGAAACAAACGAGTTAGCTTCAAATCCATGCAAAACACACGATTTAGCTTCAATTCAATGCCAAGTAGAAGGCTTAGCTTCAAATCCATGCGAATCAATTGTTTAGCTGCAAATTCTTGTGATATACATGATTTAGTTTCAACTGCATGCGAAACAAACGAGTTAGCTTCAAATCCATTCGAAACACAATATTTAGCGTCAAATCAATGCGAAGTAGAAGGAAGAGCTTCAAATCCATACGATACAAATTGTTTAGCTTCAAATACTTGTGATATACATGATTTAGCTTCAACTGCATTCGAAGCAAACGAGTTAGCTCCGAATCCACGCGAAACACATGATTTAGCTTCAAATCAGTGCGAAGTAGAAGGCTTAGCTTCAAATCCATGCGAATCTAATGGTTCGGATTCAAATACTTGTGAAATGCATGATTTAGCTTCAACTGCATGCGAAACAACGAGTTACCTTCAAATCCACGCGAAACACATAATTTAGCTTCAAATCAATGCGAAGTAGCAGGTTTAGCTTCAAATCCATGCGAAACACATGATTTAGCTTCAAATACTTGCGATATAAGTGATATAGTTTCAAATGCAGGCGAAACGACCGAGTTAGCTTCAAATCCATCCGATACACATGATTCAGCTGCAAATCAATGCGAAGTAGAAGGTTTAGCTTCAAATCCATGCCAAACACATGATTTAGCTTCAAATCCATAGGATGTAGAAGGTTTAGCTTCAAATCCATGCGAAACAGATTATTTAGGTGCAAATCAGTGCGAAATAGAAGGCTCAGGCTCAAAACCATGCGATTCAAATGGTTCTTCTTCAAATACTTGTGAAAGACAGGATTTAGCTTCAACTGCATGCGAAACAAACGAGTTACCTTCAAATCCACGTGAAACACATGATTTAGCTTCAAATCAATGCGATGTAGAAGACTTAGCTTCAAATCCATGCAAAATACGTGATTTAGGATCCAATCAATGCGAAGTAGAAGGCTTAGCTTCAAATCCATGCGAATGAATTGTTTAGCTGCAAATTCTTGTGATATACATGATTTAGTTTCAACTGCATGCGAAACAAACGAGTTAGCTTCAAATCCATTCGAAACACAATATTTAGCGTCAAATAAATGCGAAGTAGGAGGCAGAGCTTCAAATCCATGCGATACAAATGGTTTAATTTCAAATACTTGTGAAATGCATGATTTAGCTTCAACTGCATGCGAAACAACGAGTTACCTTCAAATCCACGCGAAACACATAATTTAGCTTCAAATCAATGCGAAGTAGCAGGTTTAGCTTCAAATCCATGCGAAACACATGATTTAGCTTCAAATACTTGCGATATAAGTGATATAGTTTCAAATGCAGGCGAAACGACCGAGTTAGCTTCAAATCCATCCGATACACATGATTCAGCTGCAAATCAATGCGAAGTAGAAGGTTTAGCTTCAAATCCATGCCAAAAACATGATTTAGCTTCAAATCCATAGGATGTAGAAGGTTTAGCTTCAAATCCATGCGAAACAGATTATTTAGGTGCAAATCAGTGCGAAATAGAAGGCTCAGGCTCAAAACCATGCGATTCAAATGGTTCTTCTTCAAATACTTGTGAAAGACAGGATTTAGCTTCAACTGCATGCGAAACAAACGAGTTACCTTCAAATCCACGTGAAACACATGATTTAGCTTCAAATCAATGCGATGTAGAAGGCTTAGCTTCAAATCCATGCAAAACACGTGATTTAGGATCCAATCAATGCGAAGTAGAAGGCTTAGCTTCAAATCCATGCGAAACAAATGCTTTAGCTTCAAATACTTGCGATATAAATGATACAGCTTCAAATACAGGAGAAACAAACGAGTTAGCTTCAAATCCATGCAAAACACACGATTTAGGTTCAATTCAATGCCAAGTAGAAGGCTTAGCTTCAAATCCATGCGAATCAATTGTTTAGCTGCAAATACTTGTGATATGCATGATTTAGTTTCAACTGCATGCGAAACAAACGAGTTAGCTTCAAATCCATGCGAAACACAATAGTTAGCGTCAAATCAATGCGAAGTAGGAGGCAGAGCATCAAATCCATGCGTAAAAAATGGTTTAGCTTCAAATACTTGCGATATAAATGATACAGCTTCAAATGCAGGAGAAACGAACGAGTTAGCTTCAAATCCATGCGAAACACATGATTAAGCTGCAAATCAATGCGAAGTAGAAGGCTTAGCTTCAAATCCATGCGAAACAAATGGTTTAGCTTCAAATACTTGCGATATAAATGATACAGCGTCAAATACAGGAGAAACAAACGAGTTAGCTTCAAATCCATGCAAAACACACGATTTAGCTTCAATTCAATGCCAAGTAGAAGGCTTAGCTTCAAATCCATCCGAATCAATTGTTTAGCTGCAAATTCTTGTGATATACATGATTTAGTTTCAACTGCATGCGAAACAAACGAGTTAGCTTCAAATCCATTCGAAACACAATATTTAGCGTCAAATCAATGCGAAGTAGAAGGAAGAGCTTCAAATCCATGCGATACAAATTGTTTAGCTTCAAATACTTGTGATATACATGATATAGCTTCAACTGCATTCGAAGCAAACGAGTTAGCTCCGAATCCACGCGAAACACATGATTCAACTGCAAATCAATGCGATGTAGTAGGCTTAGATTCAAATCCATGCTAAACACGTGATTTAGGATCCAATCAGTGCGAAGTAGAAGGCTTAGCTTCAAATCAGTGCGAAGTAGAAGGCTTAGCTTCAAATCCATGCGAATCTAATGGTTCGGATTCAAATACTTGTGAAATGCATGATTTAGCTTCAACTGCATGCGAAACAACGAGTTACCTTCAAATCCACGCGAAACACATGATTCAACTGCAAATCAATGCGATGTAGTAGGCTTAGATTCAAATCCATGCTAAACACGTGATTTAGGATCCAATCAGTGCGAAGTAGAAGGCTTAGCTTCAAATCCATGCGAAACAAATTCTTTAGCTTCAAATACTTGCGATATAAATGATAAAGATTCAAATACAGGAGAAACAAACGAGTTAGCTTCAAATCCATGCAAAACACTCGATTTAGCTTCAATTCAATGCCAAGTAGAAGGCTTAGCTTCAAATCCATGCGAATCAATTGTTTAGCTGCAAATACTTGCGATATAAATGATATAGTTTCAAATGCCGGAGAAACGAACGAGTTAGCTTCAAATCCATGCGAAACACATGATTCAGCTGCAAATCAATGCGATGTAGAAGGCTTAGATTCAAATCCATGCAAAACACGTGATTTAGGATCCAATCCATGCCAAGTAGAAGCCTTAGCTTCAAATCCATGCGAAACAAATGCTTTAGCTTCAAATACTTGCGATATAAATGATATAGCTTCAAATACAGGAGAAACAAACGAGTTAGCTTTAAATCCATGCAAAACACACAATTTAGCTTCAATTCAATGCCAAGTAGAAGGCTTAGCTAAAAAATCCATGCGAATCAATTGTTTAGCTGCAAATACTTGTGATATACATGATTTAGTTTCAACTGCATGCGAAACAAACGAGTTAGCTTCAAATCCATTCGAAACACAATATTTAGCGTCAAAACAGTGCGAAGTAGAAGGCAGAGCTTCAAATCCATACGATACAAATGGTTTAGCTTCAAATACTTGTGATATACATGATTTAGCTTCAACTGCATTCGAAGCAAACGAGTTAGCTCCGAATCCACGCGAAACACATAATTTAGCTTCAAATCAATGCGAAGTAGCAGGTTTAACTTCAAATCCATGGCAAACACATGATTTAGCTTCAAATCCATAGGATGTAGAAGGTTTAGCTTCAAATCCATGCGAAACACATTATATTGGTGCAAATCAGTGCGAAGTAGAAGGCTCAGGTTCAAAGCCATGCGATTCAAATGGTTCATCCTCAAATACTTGTGAAAGACATGATTTAGCTTCAACTGCATGCGAAACAAGCGAGTTACCTTCAAATCCACGCGAAACACATGATTCAACTGCAAATCAATGCGATGTAGTAGGCATAGATTCAAATCCATGCAAAACACGTGATTTAGGATCCAATCAATGCGAAGTAGAAGGCTTAGCTTCAAATCCATGCGAAACAAATGCTTTAGCTTCAAATACTTGCGATATAAATGATACAGCTTCAAATACAGGAGAAACAAACGAGTTAGCTTCAAATCCATGCAAAACACACGATTTAGGTTCAATTCAATGCCAAGTAGAAGGCTTAGCTTCAAATCCATGCGAATCAATTGTTTAGCTGCAAATACTTGTGATATGCATGATTTAGTTTCAACTGCATGCGAAAAAAACGAGTTAGCTTCAAATCCATGCGAAACACAATAGTTAGCGTCAAATCAATGCGAAGTAGGCGGCAGAGCATCAAATCCATGCGTAAAAAATGGTTTAGCTTCAAATACTTGCGATATAAATGATACAGCTTCAAATGCAGGAGAAACGAACGAGTTAGCTTCAAATCCATGCGAAACACATGATTCAGCTGCAAATCAATGCGAAGTAGAAGGCTTAGCTTCAAATCCATGCGAAACAAATGGTTTAGCTTCAAATACTTGCGATATAAATGATATAGATTCAAATACAGGAGAAACAAACGAGTTAGCTTCAAATCCATGCAAAACACACGATTTAGCTTCAATTCAATGCCAAGTAGAAGGCTTAGCTTCAAATCCATGCGAATCAATTGTTTAGCTGCAAATACTTGTGATGTACATGATTTAGCTTCAACTGCATGCGAAACAAACGAGTTAGCTTCAAAGCGATGCGAAACACAATATTTAGCGTCAAATCAATGCGAAGTAGAATGCAGAGCTTCAATTCCATGCGATACAAATGGTTTAGCTTCAAATACTTGTGATATACATGATTTAGCTTCAACTGCATTCGAAGCAAACGAGTTACCTTCAAATCCACGCGAAACACATGATTCAACTGCAAATCACTGCGATGTAGTAGGCTTAGATTCAAATCCATGCAAAAACACGTGATTTAGGATCCAATCAATGCGAAGTAGAAGGCTAGCTGCAAATCCATGCGAAACAAATTCTTTAGCTTCAAATACTTGCGATATAAATGATATAGATTCAAATACAGGAGAAACAAACGAGTTAGCTTCAAATCCATGCAAAACACTCGATTTAGCTTCAATTCAATGCCAAGTAGAAGGCTTAGCTTCAAATCCATTGCGAATCAATTGTTTAGCTGCAAATTCTTGTGATATACATGATTTAGTTTCAACTGCATGCGAAACAAACGAGTTAGCTTCAAATCCATTCGAAACACAATATTTAGCGTCAATTCAATGCGAAGTAGAAGGCAGAGCTTCAAATCCATGCGATACAAATGGTTTAGCTTCAATACTTGTGGTATACATGATTTAGCTTCAACTGCATTCGAAGCAAACGAGTTAGCTCCGATCCACTCGAAACACATGATTTAGCTTCAAATCAGTGCGAAGTAGAAGGCTTAGCATCAAATCCATGCGAATCTAATGGTTCGGATTCAAATACTTGTGAAATGCATGATTTAGCTTCAACTGCATGCGAAACAACGAGTTACCTTCAAATCCACGCGAAACACATAATTTAGCTTCAAATCAATGCGAAGTAGCAGGTTTAGCTTCAAATCCATGCGAAACACATGATTTAGCTTCAAATACTTGCGATATAAGTGATATAGTTTCAAATGCAGGCGAAACGAACGAGTTAGCTTCAAATCCATCCGAAACACATGATTCAGCTGCAAATCAATGCGAAGTAGAAGGTTTAGCTTCAAATCACGCGAAACACATGATTTAGCTTCAAATCAATGCGATGTAGAAGGCTTAGCTTCAAATCCATGCAAAACACGTGATTTAGGATCCAATCAATGCGAAGTAGAAGGCTTAGCTTCAAATCCATGCGAATGAATTGTTAGCTGCAAATACTTGTGATATTACATGATTTAGTTTCAACTGCATGCGAAACAAACGAGTTAGATTCAAATCCATTCGAAACACAATATTTAGCGTCAAATCAATGCGAAGTAGGAGGCAGAGCTACAAATCCATGCGATACAAATGGTTTAATTTCAAATACTTGTGATATACATGATTTAGTTTCAACTGCATTCGAAGCAAACGAGTTAGCTCCAAATCCACGCGAAACACACGATTTAGCTTCAATTCAATGCCAAGTAGAAGGCGAAACACAATAGTTAGCGTCAAATCAATGCGAAGTAGAATGCAGAGCTTCAAATCCATGCGATACAAATGGTTTAATTTCAAATACTTGTGATATACATGATTTAGTTTCAACTGCATTCGAAGCAAACGAGTTAGCTCCAAATCCACGCGAAACACATGATTTAACTTCAAATCAGTGCGAAGTAGAAGGCTTAGCTTCAAATCCATGCGAATCTAATGGTTCGGCTTCAAATACTTGTGAAATGCATGATTTAGCTTCAACTTCATGCGAAACAACGAGTTACCTTCAAATCCACGCGAAACACATAATTTAGCTTCAAATCAATGGGAAGTAGCAGGTTTAGCTTCAAATCCATGCGAAACAAATGATTTAGCTTCCTACACTTGGGATATAGGTGATATAGCTTCAACTGCATGCGAAGCAAATGAGTTACATTCAAATCCAAGCGAAACACATGATTTAGCTTCAAATACTTTCGATATAAGTGATATAGTTTCAAATGCAGGAGAAACGAACGAGTTAGCTTCAAATCATGCGAAACACATGATTCAGCTGCAAATAAATGCGATGTAGAAGGCTTAGCTTCAAATCCATGCAAAACACGTGATTAGGATCAATCAATGCCGAATCAAACAAGTAGAAGGCTTATCTTCAAATCCATGCGAAACAAATGATTGAGCTTCAAATACTTGCGATATAATTGATATAGTTTCAAATGCAGGCGAAACGAACGAGTTAGCTTTAAATCCATGCAAAACACACCATTTAGCTTCAATTCAATGCCAAGTAGAAGGCTTAGCTAAAAAATCCATGCGAATCAATTGTTTAGCTGCAAATACTTGTGATATACATGATTTAGTTTCAACTGCATGCGAAACAAACGAGTTAGCTTCAAATCCATTCGAAACACAATATTTAGCGTCAAATCAATGCGATGTAGAAGGCAGAGCTTCAAATCCATGCGATACAAATGGTTTAGCTTCATATACTCGTGATATACATGATTTAGCTTCAACTGCATTCGAAGCAAACGAGTTAGCTCCGAATCCACGCGAAACACATAATTTAGCTTCAAATCAATGGGAAGTAGCAGGTTTAGCTTCAAATCCATGGCAAACACATGATTTAGCTTCAATCCATGGGATGTAGAAGGTTTAGCTTCAAATCCATGCGAAACACATTATATTGGTGCAAATCAGTGCGAAGTAGAAGGCTCAGGTTAAAAGCCATGCGATTCAAATGGTTCATCTTCAAATACTTGTGAAAGACATGATTTAGCTTCAACTGCATGCGAAACAAGCGAGTTACCTTCAAATCCACTCGAAACACATGATTCAACTGCAAATCAATGCGATGTAGTAGGCTTAGATTCAAATCCATGCAAAACACGTGATTTAGGATCTAATCAATGCGAAGTAGAAGGCTTAGCTTCAAATCCATGCGAAACAAATGCTTTAGCTTCAAATACTTGCGATATAAATGATATAGCTTCAAATACAGGAGAAACAAACGAGTTAGCTTCAAATCCATTCGAAACACAATATTTAGCGTCAAATCAATGCGATGTAGAAGGCAGAGCTTCAAATCCATGCGATACAAATGGTTTAGCTTCATATACTCGTGATATACATGATTTAGCTTCAACTGCATTCGAAGCAAACGAGTTAGCTCCGAATCCACGCGAAACACATAATTTAGCTTCAAATCAATGGGAAGTAGCAGGTTTAGCTTCAAATCCATGGCAAACACATGATTTAGCTTCAAATCCATGGGATGTAGAAGGTTTAGCTTCAAATCCATGCGAAACACATTATATTGGTGCAAATCAGTGCGAAGTAGAAGGCTCAGGTTAAAAGCCATGCGATTCAAATGGTTCATCTTCAAATACTTGTGAAAGACATGATTTAGGTTCAACTGCATGCGAAACAAGCGAGTTACCTTCAAATCCACTCGAAACACATGATTCAACTGCAAATCAATGCGATGTAGTAGGCTTAGATTCAAATCCATGCAAAACACGTGATTTAGGATCCAATCAATGCGAAGTAGAAGGCTAGCTTCAAATCCATGCGAAACAAATGCTTTAGCTTCAATACTTGCGATATAAATGATATAGCTTCAAATACAGGAGAAACAAACGAGTTAGCTTCAAATCCATCCGATACACATGATTCAGCTGCAAATCAATGCGAAGTAGAAGGTTTAGCTTCAAATCCATGCGAAACAGATTATTTAGGTGCAAATCAGTGCGAAATAGAACGCTCAGGCTCAAAACCATGCGATTCAAATGGTTCTTCTTCAAATACTTGTGAAAGACAGGATTTAGCTTCAACTGCATGCGAAACAAACGAGTTACCTTCAAATCCACGCGAAACACATGATTTAGCTTCAAATCAATGCGATGTAGAAGGCTTAGCTTCAAGTCCATGCAAAACACGTGATTTAGGATCCAATCAATGCGAACTAGAAGGCTTAGCTTCAAATCCATGCGTAAAAAATGGTTTAGCTTCAAATACTTGCGATATAATGATACAGCTTCAAATACAGGAGAAACAAACGAGTTAGCTTCAAATCCATGCAAAATACACGATTCAGCTTCAATTCAATGCCAAATAGAAGGCTTAGCTTCAAATCCATGCGAAACAAATGGTTTAGTTTCAAATACTTGCGATATAAATGATACAGCTTCAAATACAGGAGAAACAAACGGGTTAGCTTCAAATCCATGCAAACACACGATTTAGCTTCAATTCAATGCCAAGTAGAAGGCTTAGCTTCAAATCCATGCGAATCAATTGTTTAGCTGCAAATACTTGTGATATACATTATTTAGCTTCAACTGCATGCGAAACAAACGAGTTACCTTCAAATCCTCGCGAAACACATGATTTAGCTTCAAATCAATGTGATGTAGAAGGCTTAGCTTCAAAACCATGCGAATCTAATGGTTCGGCTTCAATACTTGTGAGATGCATGATTTAGCTTCAACTGCATGCGATACAACGAGTTACCTTCAAATCCACGCGAAACACATAATTAAGCTTCAAATCAATGGGAAGTAGCAGGTTTAGCTTCAAATCCATGCGAAACAAATGCTTTAGTTTCAAATACTTGCGATATAAATGATATAGCTTCAATACAGGAGAAACAAACGGGTTAGCTTCAAATCCATGCAAAACACACGATTTAGCTTCAATTCAATGCCAAGTAGAAGGCTTAGCTTCAAATCCATGCGAAACAAATGGTTTAGCTTCAAATACTTGTGATATACATGATTTGGCTTCAACTGCATTCGAAGCAAACGAGTTAGCTCCGAATCCACGCGAAACACATTATTTAGCTTCAAAACAATGCGAATTAGAAGGCTTAGCTTCAAATCCATGCGAAACGAATGATTTAGCTTCAAATACTTGCGAATATAAGGGATACAGCTTCAAATGCATGCGAAACAAACGAGAAAGCTTCAATACTTGCGATATAAATGAAACAGCTTCAAAAGCAGACAAAACACACGAGTTAGCTTCACATCCGTGCGAAACAAATGATTTACATTCAAATACTTGCGATATAAATGATATAGCTTCAAATGCAGACGAATCAAACGAGTTAGCTTCAAAACCATGCGATACACATGATGTAGCTGTAAATCAATGCGACTTAGAAGGTTTAGCTTCAAATCCATGCAAAACGAACGATTTAGCATCAGATACTTGCGATATAAGTGATATAGCGATGTAGAAGGTTTAGATGAAATCTGTGGGAAACAAATCATTTAGCTTCAAATACTCTCTATAATAGTGATGTAGCTTCAAATGCAGGCGAAAGAAAAGGGTTAGCTTCAAATCAATGCGAAACACATGATTTAGCTTCAAATCAAGGCGAAGTAGCAGGATAGCTTCAAATCAGTGCGAAACAAATGATTTAGTGTCAAGTATTTACCATATGAGTGATATAGCTTCAAATGCAGACGAATGAAACTAGTATGCTGCAAAAACTATGCGAGACACATGATTTAGCTTCAAATGAATGCGAAGTAGAAGGCTTGGCTTCAAATCCATGCGAAACAAATGGATTCGCTTCAAATACTTGCGATATAAATGAAATAGCTTCAAATGCCGGCGACACAAACGAGTTAGCGTCAAATCCATGCAAAGAACATGAGTAAATTAAAAATGCATGCGAAAAACATGATTTAGGCTCAAATTCATGGCAAACACATGATTTATCTTCAAATACATGCGAAACAAATTGTTTAGCTTCAGATTCTTATGCTTTAGATTCAACTGCATGCGAAACAAACGAGTTAGCTTCAAATCCGAGCGATACACATGATTAAGTTTCAAATCAATTCGAAGTAGAAGGCTTAGCTTCAAATCAATGCGATGTAGAAGGTTTAGCTTCAAATCTCTGCGAAACAAATGATTTAGCTTCAAATACTCTCGATATTAGTGATATAGCTTCAAATGCAGGCGAAACAAAAGAGTTAGCTTCGAATCCATGCGAAACGAATGATTTAGCTTCAAATACTTGCGATAAAAATGATATAGCTTCAAATGCAGGCGAAACAAACGAGTTAGCTTCAATCCAAACGATACACATGATTTAGCTTCAAATCAATGCGAAGTAGAAGGCTTTGCTTCAAATCCAGTCGGAACAAATGGTTTAGCTTCAAATACTTGTGATATACATGATTTAGCTCCAACTGCTTGCGAAACAAACGAGTCAGCTTCAAATCCATGCGACACAACTGATATAACATCAAATACTTGCGATATAAGTGATATAGCTTCAAATGCAGACGAAACAAACGAGTTAGCTTCAAATCCATGCGAAACACATGATTTATATGCAAATCAATGCGACGTAGAAGGCTTAGCTTCAAATCCATGCAGAACAAATGATTTAGATTCAAATACTTGTGATATAAGTGATATAGCATCATATGCATGTGAAACGAACGAGTTAGCTACAAATCCATGTGAAACACATGATTTTGCTTCAAATCAATGCGACGTAGAAGGTTTAGCTTCAAATCCGTGCGAAGCAAATGATTTTGGCATCAAATACTTGCGATATAAGTGATAAAGCTTCAAATGCAGGCCAAACAGACGAGTTAGCGTCAAATCCATGAGAAACACATGATTTAGCTTCAAATCAATGCGATGTAGAAGTTTTAGCTTCAAATCCATGCCATTTACAAGATTTAGCTTCAAATCAATGCGATGTAGAAGGTTTAGCTTTAAAACATGCGATACACAAGATTTAGCTTCAAATCAATGCGATGTATTAGGTTCAGCTTGAAATCCGTGCGATGTAGAAGTTTTAGCTTCAAATCCATGCGATTTACAAGATTTAGCTTCAAATCAATGCGATGTAGAAGGTTCAGCTTCAAATACATGCGACACATATGATTTAGCTTCAAATACTTGGGATAAAGGTGATTTAGCTTCAACTGCATGCAAAACAAACGAGTAACCTTCAAATCCACGCGAAACACATGATTTAGCTTCAAATCAATTCGAAGTAGAAGGCTTTGCTTCAAATCCAAGCGAGACACATGATTTAGTTTCAAATCAGTGCGAAGTAGAAGGCTCAGCTTCAAATCGATGCGAAACAAATGATTGTGTTTCAAACACTTGGGATATAGGTGATATAGCTTCAACTGCATGCGAAACAAACGAGTTACCTAAAAATCACCGCGAAACACATGATTTAGCTTCAAATCAATGCGATGTAGAAGGTTTAGCTTCAAATCCATGCGAAACAAATGATTTAGCTTCAAATCAATGCGAAGTAGAAGGTTTAGCTTCAAATCCATGCGAAACAAATGGTTTAGCTACAAATACTTGTTATATACATTATTTAGCTACAACTGCATGCGATACAAACGAGTTAGCTTCAAATCCAAACGATACACATCATTTAGCTTCAAATCAATGCGAAGTAGAAGGCTTTGCTTCAAATCCAGTCGGAACAAATGGTTTAGCTTCAAATACTTGTGATATACATGAATTAGCTCCAACTGCTTGCGAAACAAACGAGTCAGCTTCAAATCCATGCGACACAACTGATATAACATCAAATACTTGCGATATAAGTGATATAGCTTCAAATGCAGACGAAACAAACGAGTTAGCTTCAAATCCATGCGAAACACATGATTTATATGCAAATCAATGCGACGTAGAAGGCTTAGCTTCAAATCCATGCAGAACAAATGATTTAGATTCAAATACTTGTGATATAAGTGATATAGCATCATATGCATGTGAAACGAACGAGTTAGCTACAAATCCATGTGAAACACATGATTTTGCTTCAAATCAATGCGATGTAAATGGTTTAGCTTCAAATCTGTGCGAAACAAATGATTTAGCTTCAAATACTTGCGATATAAGGGATATAGCTTCAGATGCAGGCGAAACGAACGAGTTAGCTTAAAATCCATACGTAACACATGTTTTAGCTTCAAATCAATGCGAAGTGGAAGGTTTAGCTTCAAATCCATGCGGAACACATTATTTAGCTGCAAATCAGTGCGCAGTAGAAGGCTCAGGTTCAAATCCATGCGATTCAAATGGTTCATCTTCAAATACTTGTGAAAGACATGATTTAGCTTCAACAGCATGCGAAACAAACGAGTTAGTTTCAAATCAATGCGATGTAGAAAGTTTAGCTTCAAATCCATGCGAAACACATGATTTAGCGTCAGATACTTGCGCTATAAATAAAATAGCTACAAATACAGGAGAAACAAACGAGTTAGCTTCAAATCCATGCAAAACACACGATTTAACTTCAAATCAGTGCGAAGTAGAAGGCTTAGCTTCAAATCCATGCGAATCTAATGGTTCGGCTTCAAATACTTGTGAAATGCATGATTTAGCTTCAACTGCATGCGAAACAACGAGTTACCTTCAAATCCACGCGAAACACATAATTTAGCTTCAAATCAATGCGAAGTAGAAGGCTTAGCTTCAAATCCATGCGAAACAAATGGTTTAGATAGAAATACTTGTGATATACATTATTTCGCTACTACTGCAAGCGAAACAAACGAGTTAGCTTCAAATCCATGCGAAGCACATGATTTAGCTTCAAATCAATGCGATATAGAAGGTTTAGCTTCAAATCCATGCGATTTACAAGATTTAGCTTCAAATCAATGCGATGTAGAAGGTTCAGCTTCAAAACCATGCGACACTTATGATTTAGCTTCAATTATTTGCGATATAAGTGATATAGCTTCAAAAGCAGGAGCAACAAACGAGGTAGCTTCAATTGCATGCGAAACAAATGATTGAGCTTCAAACACTTGGGATGTAGGTGATATAGCTTCAACTGCATGCGAAACAAACGAGTTAGCTTAAACTCCAAGCGAAGCACATGATTTAGCTTCAAATCAATGCGAAGTAGAAGGCTTAGCTTCAAATCCATGCGGATCAAATCGGAGTGATTCAACTACTTGTAACATACATGATTTAGCTTCAACTGCATGCGAAACAAACGAGATAGCACCAAATCCATGCGAAACAAATGATTTAGCTTCAAATCAATGCGATGTAGAAGGTTTAGCATCAAATCCATGCGATACAAATGATTGAGCTTCAAACACTTGGGATAAAGGTGATATAGCTTCAACTGCATGCGAAACAAACGAGTTACCTTCAAATCCACGCGAAACACATGATTTAGCTTCAAATCAATTTGATGTAGAAGGTTTAGCTTCAAATCCATGCGAAACTCATGATTTAGCTTCAAATCAATGCGAAGTAGAAGGCATAGCTTCAAATCCATGCGAAACAAATGGTTTAGCTACAAATACTTGTGATATACATTATTTAGCTACAACTGCATGCGACACAAACGAGTTAGGTTCAAATCCATGCGAAACACATGATTCAGCAGCAAATCAATGCGATGTAGAAGGTTTAGCTTCAAATTCATGCCAAACACATGATTTAGCTTCATATCCATGGGATGTAGAAGGTTTAGCATCAAATCCATGCGATACACAAGATTTTGCTTAAAATCAATGCGATGTAGTAGGTTCAGCTTCAAATCCATGCGACACATATGATTTAGCATCAAATACTTGCGATATAAGTGATATAGCTTCAAAAGCAGGAGGAACAAACGAGGTAGCTTCAATTCGATGCGAAACACATTATTTAGCTGCAAATCAGTGCGAAGTAGTAGACTCATATTCAAAGCAATGCGATTTAAATGGTTCATCTTCAAATACTTGTGAAAGACATGATTTAGCTTCAACTGCATGCGAAGCAAACGAGTTAGCTTCAAATCCATGCGAAACAAATGATTTAGCTTCAAATCAATGCGATGTAGAAGGTTTAGCTTCAAATCCATGCAAAACACGTGATTTAGCTTCCTATTAATGCGAAGTAGAAGGCTTAGCTTCAAATCTATGTGAAACAAATGGTTTAGCTTCAAATACTTGTGATATACGTTATTTAGATTTAACTGCATGCACAACGAACGAGTTAGCTTCAAATCCATGCAAAACACATGATTTAGCTGGAAATCAATGCGATGTAGGAGGTTTAGCTTCAAATCCATGCGAAACAAATGATTTAGCTTCAAATCAATGCGAAGTAGAAGGTTTAGCTTCAAACCCGTGCCAAACACATGATTTAGCTTCAAATCCATAGGATGTAGAAGGTTTAGCTTCAAATCCATGCAAAACACACGATTTAGCTTCAATTCAATGCCAAGTAGAAGGCTTAGATTCAAATCCATGCGAATCAATTGTTTAGCTGCAAATTCTTGTGATATACATGATTTAGTTTCAACTGCTTGCGAAACAAACGAGTTAGCTTCAAATCCATTCGAAACACAATATTTAGCGTCAAATCAATGCGAAGTAGAAGGCAGAGCTTCAAATCCATGCGATACAAATGGTTTAGCTTCAAATACTTGTGATATACATGATTTAGCATCAACTGCATTCGAAGCAAACGAGTCAGCTCCGAATCCAATCGAAACACATGATTTAGCTTCAAATCAGTGCGAAGTAGAAGGCTTAGCTTCAAATCCATGCGAATCTAATGGTTCGGTTTCAAATACTTGTGTAATGCATGATTTAGCTTCAACTGCATGCGAAACAACGAGTTACCTTCAAATCCACGCGAAACACATAATTTAGCTTCAAATCAATGCGAAGTAGCAGGTTTAGCTTCAAATCCATGCGAAACACATGATTTAGCTTCAAATACTTGCGATATAAGTGATATAGTTTCAAATGCAGGCGAAACGAACGAGTTAGCTTCAAATCCATCCGATACACATGATTCAGCTGCAAATCAATGCGAAGTAGAAGGTTTAGCTTCAAACCCATGCCAAACACATGATTTAGTTCAAATCCATAGGATGTAGAAGGTTTAGCTTCAAATCCATGCGAAACACATTATTTAGGTGCAAATCAGTGCGAAATAGAAGGCTCAAGCTCAAAACCATGCGATTCAAATGGTTCATCTTCAAATACTTGTGAAAGACATGATTTAGCTTCAACTGCATGCGAAACAAACGAGTTACCTTCAAATCCACGCGAAACACATAATTTAGCTTCAAATCAATGCGAAGTAGCAGGTTTAGCTTCAAATCCATGCGAAACACATGATTTAGCTTCAAATACTTGCGATATAAGTGATATAGTTTCAAATGCAGGCGAAACGAACGAATTAGCTTCAAATCAATCCGAAACACATGATTCAGCTGCAAATCAATGCGAAGTAGAAGGTTTAGCTTCAAATCCATGCCAAACACATGATTTAGCTTCAAATCCATAGGATGTAGAAGGTTTAGCTTCAAATCCATGCGAAACACATTATTTAGGTGCAAATCAGTGCGAAATAGAAGGCTCAGGCTCAAAACCATGCGATTCAAATGGTTCATCTTCAAATACTTGTGAAAGACATGATTTAGCTTCAACTGCATGCGAAGCAAACGAGTTAGCTTCAAATCCATGCGAAACAAATGATTTAGCTTCAAATCAATGCGATGCAGAAGGTTTAGCTTCAAATCCATGCAAAACACGTGATTTAGCTTCCTATTAATGCGAAGTAGAAGGCTTAAATTCAAATCTATGTGAAACAAATGGTTTAGCTTCAAATAATTGTGATATACGTTATTTAGATTTAACTGCATGCGCAACGAACGAGTTAGCTTCAAATCCATACAAAACACATGATTTAGCTGGAAATCAATGCGATGTAGAAGGTTTAGCTTCAAATCCATGCGAAACAAATGATTTAGCTTCAAATCAATGCGAAGTAGAAGGCTTAGCTTCAAATCCGTGCGAATCAAATGGTTTAGCTACAAATACTTGTAATATACATTATTTAGCTACAACTGCATGCGAAACAAACGAGTTAGCTTCAAATCCAAGCGAAACACATGATTTAGCTTCAAATACTTGCGATATAAGTGATATAGATTCAAATACAGACGAAACGAACGAGTTAGCTTCAAATCCATGCGAAACACATGATTCATTTGCAAATCAATGCGATGTAGAAGGTTCAGCTTCAAATCCATGCAAAACACGTGATTTAGCTTCCAATTAATGCGAAGTAGAAGGCTTAGCTTCAAATGCATGCGAAACAAATGGTTTAGCTTCAAATACTTTTGATATACGTTATTTGGATTTAACTGTATGCGCAACGAACGAGTTAGCTTCAAATCCATGCGAAACACATGATTTAGCTTCAAATCAATGCGATGTAAATGGTTTAGCTTCAAATCTGTGCGAAACAAATGATTTAGCTTCAAATACTTGCGATATAAGGGATATAGCTTCAGATGCAGGCGAAACGAACGAGTTAGCTTAAAATCCATACGTAACACATGTTTTAGCTTCAAATCAATGCGAAGTGGAAGGTTTAGCTTCAAATCCATGCGGAACACATTATTTAGCTGCAAATCAGTGCGCAGTAGAAGGCTCAGGTTCAAATCCATGCGATTCAAATGGTTCATCTTCAAATACTTGTGAAAGACATGATTTAGCTTCAACAGCATGCGAAACAAACGAGTTAGTTTCAAATCAATGCGATGTAGAAAGTTTAGCTTCAAATCCATGCGAAACACATGATTTAGCGTCAGATACTTGCGCTATAAATAAAATAGCTACAAATACAGGAGAAACAAACGAGTTAGCTTCAAATCCATGCAAAACACACGATTTAACTTCAAATCAGTGCGAAGTAGAAGGCTTAGCTTCAAATCCATGCGAATCTAATGGTTCGGCTTCAAATACTTGTGAAATGCATGATTTAGCTTCAACTGCATGCGAAACAACGAGTTACCTTCAAATCCACGCGAAACACATAATTTAGCTTCAAATCAATGCGAAGTAGAAGGCTTAGCTTCAAATCCATGCGAAACAAATGGTTTAGATAGAAATACTTGTGATATACATTATTTCGCTACTACTGCAAGCGAAACAAACGAGTTAGCTTCAAATCCATGCGAAGCACATGATTTAGCTTCAAATCAATGCGATATAGAAGGTTTAGCTTCAAATCCATGCGATTTACAAGATTTAGCTTCAAATCAATGCGATGTAGAAGGTTCAGCTTCAAAACCATGCGACACTTATGATTTAGCTTCAATTATTTGCGATATAAGTGATATAGCTTCAAAAGCAGGAGCAACAAACGAGGTAGCTTCAATTGCATGCGAAACAAATGATTGAGCTTCAAACACTTGGGATGTAGGTGATATAGCTTCAACTGCATGCGAAACAAACGAGTTAGCTTAAACTCCAAGCGAAGCACATGATTTAGCTTCAAATCAATGCGAAGTAGAAGGCTTAGCTTCAAATCCATGCGGATCAAATCGGAGTGATTCAACTACTTGTAACATACATGATTTAGCTTCAACTGCATGCGAAACAAACGAGATAGCACCAAATCCATGCGAATCAAATGATTTAGCTTCAAATCAATGCGATGTAGAAGGTTTAGCATCAAATCCATGCGATACAAATGATTGAGCTTCAAACACTTGGGATAAAGGTGATATAGCTTCAACTGCATGCGAAACAAACGAGTTACCTTCAAATCCACGCGAAACACATGATTTAGCTTCAAATCAATTTGATGTAGAAGGTTTAGCTTCAAATCCATGCGAAACTCATGATTTAGCTTCAAATCAATGCGAAGTAGAAGGCATAGCTTCAAATCCATGCGAAACAAATGGTTTAGCTACAAATACTTGTGATATACATTATTTAGCTACAACTGCATGCGACACAAACGAGTTAGGTTCAAATCCATGCGAAACACATGATTCAGCAGCAAATCAATGCGATGTAGAAGGTTTAGCTTCAAATTCATGCCAAACACATGATTTAGCTTCATATCCATGGGATGTAGAAGGTTTAGCATCAAATCCATGCGATACACAAGATTTTGCTTAAAATCAATGCGATGTAGTAGGTTCAGCTTCAAATCCATGCGACACATATGATTTAGCATCAAATACTTGCGATATAAGTGATATAGCTTCAAAAGCAGGAGGAACAAACGAGGTAGCTTCAATTCGATGCGAAACACATTATTTAGCTGCAAATCAGTGCGAAGTAGTAGACTCATATTCAAAGCAATGCGATTTAAATGGTTCATCTTCAAATACTTGTGAAAGACATGATTTAGCTTCAACTGCATGCGAAGCAAACGAGTTAGCTTCAAATCCATGCGAAACAAATGATTTAGCTTCAAATCAATGCGATGTAGAAGGTTTAGCTTCAAATCCATGCAAAACACGTGATTTAGCTTCCTATTAATGCGAAGTAGAAGGCTTAGCTTCAAATCTATGTGAAACAAATGGTTTAGCTTCAAATACTTGTGATATACGTTATTTAGATTTAACTGCATGCACAACGAACGAGTTAGCTTCAAATCCATGCAAAACACATGATTTAGCTGGAAATCAATGCGATGTAGGAGGTTTAGCTTCAAATCCATGCGAAACAAATGATTTAGCTTCAAATCAATGCGAAGTAGAAGGTTTAGCTTCAAACCCGTGCCAAACACATGATTTAGCTTCAAATCCATAGGATGTAGAAGGTTTAGCTTCAAATCCATGCAAAACACACGATTTAGCTTCAATTCAATGCCAAGTAGAAGGCTTAGATTCAAATCCATGCGAATCAATTGTTTAGCTGCAAATTCTTGTGATATACATGATTTAGTTTCAACTGCTTGCGAAACAAACGAGTTAGCTTCAAATCCATTCGAAACACAATATTTAGCGTCAAATCAATGCGAAGTAGAAGGCAGAGCTTCAAATCCATGCGATACAAATGGTTTAGCTTCAAATACTTGTGATATACATGATTTAGCATCAACTGCATTCGAAGCAAACGAGTCAGCTCCGAATCCAATCGAAACACATGATTTAGCTTCAAATCAGTGCGAAGTAGAAGGCTTAGCTTCAAATCCATGCGAATCTAATGGTTCGGTTTCAAATACTTGTGTAATGCATGATTTAGCTTCAACTGCATGCGAAACAACGAGTTACCTTCAAATCCACGCGAAACACATAATTTAGCTTCAAATCAATGCGAAGTAGCAGGTTTAGCTTCAAATCCATGCGAAACACATGATTTAGCTTCAAATACTTGCGATATAAGTGATATAGTTTCAAATGCAGGCGAAACGAACGAGTTAGCTTCAAATCCATCCGATACACATGATTCAGCTGCAAATCAATGCGAAGTAGAAGGTTTAGCTTCAAACCCATGCCAAACACATGATTTAGTTCAAATCCATAGGATGTAGAAGGTTTAGCTTCAAATCCATGCGAAACACATTATTTAGGTGCAAATCAGTGCGAAATAGAAGGCTCAAGCTCAAAACCATGCGATTCAAATGGTTCATCTTCAAATACTTGTGAAAGACATGATTTAGCTTCAACTGCATGCGAAACAAACGAGTTACCTTCAAATCCACGCGAAACACATAATTTAGCTTCAAATCAATGCGAAGTAGCAGGTTTAGCTTCAAATCCATGCGAAACACATGATTTAGCTTCAAATACTTGCGATATAAGTGATATAGTTTCAAATGCAGGCGAAACGAACGAATTAGCTTCAAATCAATCCGAAACACATGATTCAGCTGCAAATCAATGCGAAGTAGAAGGTTTAGCTTCAAATCCATGCCAAACACATGATTTAGCTTCAAATCCATAGGATGTAGAAGGTTTAGCTTCAAATCCATGCGAAACACATTATTTAGGTGCAAATCAGTGCGAAATAGAAGGCTCAGGCTCAAAACCATGCGATTCAAATGGTTCATCTTCAAATACTTGTGAAAGACATGATTTAGCTTCAACTGCATGCGAAACAAACGAGTTAGCTTCAAATCCATTCGAAACACAATATTTAGCGTCAAATCAATGCGAAGTAGGAGGCAGAGCTTCAAATCCATGCGATACAAATGGTTTAATTTCAAATACATGTGATATACATGATTTAGTTTCAACTGCTTGCGAAACAAACGAGTTAGCTTCAAATCCATTCGAAACACAATATTTAGCGTCAAATCAATGCGAAGTAGAAGGCAGAGCTTCAAATCCATGCGATACAAATGGTTTAGCTTCAAATACTTGTGATATACATGATTTAGCATCAACTGCATTCGAAGCAAACGAGTCAGCTCCGAATCCAATCGAAACACATGATTTAGCTTCAAATCAGTGCGAAGTAGAAGGCTTAGCTTCAAATCCATGCGAATCTAATGGTTCGGTTTCAAATACTTGTGTAATGCATGATTTAGCTTCAACTGCATGCGAAACAACGAGTTACCTTCAAATCCACGCGAAACACATAATTTAGCTTCAAATCAATGCGAAGTAGCAGGTTTAGCTTCAAATCCATGCGAAACACATGATTTAGCTTCAAATACTTGCGATATAAGTGATATAGTTTCAAATGCAGGCGAAACGAACGAGTTAGCTTCAAATCCATCCGATACACATGATTCAGCTGCAAATCAATGCGAAGTAGAAGGTTTAGCTTCAAACCCATGCCAAACACATGATTTAGTTTCAAATCCATATGATGTAGAAGGTTTAGCTTCAAATCCATGCAAAACAAATGATTTAGCTTCAAATACTTGTGATATACATTATTTAGCTACAACTGCATGCGAAACAAACGAGATACCTTCAAATCCACGCGAAACACATGATTTAGCTTCAAATCAATTTGGTGTAGAAGGTTTAGCTTCAAATCCATGCGAAACAAATGATTTAGCTTCAAATCAATGCGAAGTAGAAGGCATAGCTTCAAATCCATGCGAAACAAATGTTGTAGCTCCAAATACTTGTGATATACATTATTTAGCTTCAAATCCATGCGAAACAAATGGTTTAGCTTCAAATACTTGCGTTATAAATGATACAGCTTCAAATACAGGAGAAACAAACGGGTTAGCTTCAAATCCATGCAAAACACACGATTTAGCTTCATTTCAATGCCAAGTAGAAGGCTTAGCTTCAAATCCATGCGAATCTAAAGGTTTAGAATCAAATACTTGCGATATAAATGATACAGCGTCAAATACAGGAGAAACGAACGAGTTAGCTTCAAATCCATGCGAAACACATGATTCATTTGCAAATCAATGCGATGTAGAAGTTTCAGCTTCAAATCCATGCAAAACACGTGATTTAGCTTCCAATTAATGCGAAGTAGAAGGCTTAGCTTCAAATGCATGCGAAACAAATGGTTTAGCTTCAAATACTTTTGATATACGTTATTTGGATTTAACTGTATGCGCAACGAACGAGTTAGCTTCAAATCCATGCGAAACACATGATTTAGCTTCAAATCAATGCGATGTAAATGGTTTAGCTTCAAATCTGTGCGAAACAAATGATTTAGCTTCAAATACTTGCGATATAAGGGATATAGCTTCAGATGCAGGCGAAACGAACGAGTTAGCTTAAAATCCATACGTAACACATGTTTTAGCTTCAAATCAATGCGAAGTGGAAGGTTTAGCATCAAATCCATGCGATACAAATGATTGAGCTTCAAACACTTGGGATAAAGGTGATATAGCTTCAACTGCATGCGAAACAAACGAGTTACCTTCAAATCCACGCGAAAGACATGATTTAGCTTCAAATCAATTTGATGTAGAAGGTTTAGCTTCAAATCCATGCGAAACAAATGATTTAGCTTCAAATCAATGCGAAGTAGAAGGCATAGCTTCAAATCCATGCGAAACAAATGGTTTAGCTACAAATACTTGTGATATACATTATTTAGCTACAACTGCATGCGAAACAAACGAGTTAGCTTCAAATCCATGCGAAACACATGATTTAGCTTCAACTGCATGCGACACAAACGAGTTATTTTCAAATCCATGCTAAAGACATGATTTAGCATCAAATCAGTGTGAAGTAGAAGGCTTAGCATCAAATCCCATGCGAATCAAATGGTTTAGATTCAAATACTTGTGATATACATGATTTAGCTTCAAATACAGACGAAACGAACGAGTTAGCTTCAAATCCATGCGAAACACATGATTCATTTGCAAATCAATGCGATGTAGAAGTTTCAGCTTCAAATCCATGCAAAACACGTGATTTAGCTTCCAATTAATGCGAAGTAGAAGGCTTAGCTTCAAATGCATGCGAAACAAATGGTTTAGCTTCAAATACTTTTGATATACGTTATTTGGATTTAACTGTATGCGCAACGAACGAGTTAGCTTCAAATCCATGCGAAACACATGATTTAGCTTCAAATCAATGCGATGTAAATGGTTTAGCTTCAAATCTGTGCGAAACAAATGATTTAGCTTCAAATACTTGCGATATAAGGGATATAGCTTCAGATGCAGGCGAAACGAACGAGTTAGCTTAAAATCCATACGTAACACATGTTTTAGCTTCAAATCAATGCGAAGTGGAAGGTTTAGCATCAAATCCATGCGATACAAATGATTGAGCTTCAAACACTTGGGATAAAGGTGATATAGCTTCAACTGCATGCGAAACAAACGAGTTACCTTCAAATCCACGCGAAAGACATGATTTAGCTTCAAATCAATTTGATGTAGAAGGTTTAGCTTCAAATCCATGCGAAACAAATGATTTAGCTTCAAATCAATGCGAAGTAGAAGGCATAGCTTCAAATCCATGCGAAACAAATGGTTTAGCTACAAATACTTGTGATATACATTATTTAGCTACAACTGCATGCGAAACAAACGAGTTAGCTTCAAATCCATGCGAAACACATGATTTAGCTTCAACTGCATGCGACACAAACGAGTTATTTTCAAATCCATGCTAAAGACATGATTTAGCATCAAATCAGTGTGAAGTAGAAGGCTTAGCATCAAATCCCATGCGAATCAAATGGTTTAGATTCAAATACTTGTGATATACATGATTTAGCTTCAACTGCATGCGACACAAACGAGTTAGGTTCAAATCCATGCGAAACACATGATTCAGCAGCAAATCAATGCGATGTAGAAGGTTTAGCTTCAAATCCATGCCAAACACATGATTTAGCTCCATATCCATGGGATGTAGAAAGTTTAGCATCAAATCCATGCGATACACAAGATTTTGCTTAAAATCAATGCGATGTAGTAGGTTCAGCTTCAAATCCATGCGACACATATGATTTAGCATCAAATACTTGCGATATAAGTGATATAGCTTCAAAAGCAGGAGGAACAAACGAGGTAGCTTCAATTCCATGCGAAACACATTATTTAGCTGCAAATCAGTGCGAAGTAGTAGACTCATATTCAAAGCAATGCGATTTAAATGGTTCATCTTCAAATACCTGTGAAAGACATGATTTAGCTTCAACTGCATGCGAAGCAAACGAGTTAGCTTCAAATCCATGCGAAACAAATGATTTAGCTTCAAATCAATGCGATGTAGAAGGTTTAGCTTCAAATCCATGCAAAACACGTGATTTAGCTTCCTATTAATGCGAAGTAGAAGGCTTAAATTCAAATCTATGTGAAACAAATGGTTTAGCTTCAAATAATTGTGATATACGTTATTTAGATTTAACTGCATGCGCAACGAACGAGTTAGCTTCAAATCCATACAAAACACATGATTTAGCTGGAAATCAATGCGATGTAGAAGGTTTAGCTTCAAATCCATGCGAAACAAATGATTTAGCTTCAAATCAATGCGAAGTAGAAGGCTTAGCTTCAAATCCATGCGAATCAAATGGTTTAGCTACAAATACTTGTAATATACATTATTTAGCTACAACTGCATGCGAAACAAACGAGTTAGCTTCAAATCCAAGCGAAACACATGATTTAGCTTCAAATACTTGCGATATAAGTGATATAGATTCAAATACAGACGAAACGAACGAGTTAGCTTCAAATCCATGCGAAACACATGATTCATTTGCAAATCAATGCGATGTAGAAGTTTCAGCTTCAAATCCATGCAAAACACGTGATTTAGCTTCCAATTAATGCGAAGTAGAAGGCTTAGCTTCAAATGCATGCGAAACAAATGGTTTAGCTTCAAATACTTTTGATATACGTTATTTGGATTTAACTGTATGCGCAACGAACGAGTTAGCTTCAAATCCATGCGAAACACATGATTTAGCTTCAAATCAATGCGATGTAAATGGTTTAGCTTCAAATCTGTGCGAAACAAATGATTTAGCTTCAAATACTTGCGATATAAGGGATATAGCTTCAGATGCAGGCGAAACGAACGAGTTAGCTTAAAATCCATACGTAACACATGTTTTAGCTTCAAATCAATGCGAAGTGGAAGGTTTAGCATCAAATCCATGCGATACAAATGATTGAGCTTCAAACACTTGGGATAAAGGTGATATAGCTTCAACTGCATGCGAAACAAACGAGTTACCTTCAAATCCACGCGAAAGACATGATTTAGCTTCAAATCAATTTGATGTAGAAGGTTTAGCTTCAAATCCATGCGAAACAAATGATTTAGCTTCAAATCAATGCGAAGTAGAAGGCATAGCTTCAAATCCATGCGAAACAAATGGTTTAGCTACAAATACTTGTGATATACATTATTTAGCTACAACTGCATGCGAAACAAACGAGTTAGCTTCAAATCCATGCGAAACACATGATTTAGCTTCAACTGCATGCGACACAAACGAGTTATTTTCAAATCCATGCTAAAGACATGATTTAGCATCAAATCAGTGTGAAGTAGAAGGCTTAGCATCAAATCCCATGCGAATCAAATGGTTTAGATTCAAATACTTGTGATATACATGATTTAGCTTCAAATACAGACGAAACGAACGAGTTAGCTTCAAATCCATGCGAAACACATGATTCATTTGCAAATCAATGCGATGTAGAAGTTTCAGCTTCAAATCCATGCAAAACACGTGATTTAGCTTCCAATTAATGCGAAGTAGAAGGCTTAGCTTCAAATGCATGCGAAACAAATGGTTTAGCTTCAAATACTTTTGATATACGTTATTTGGATTTAACTGTATGCGCAACGAACGAGTTAGCTTCAAATCCATGCGAAACACATGATTTAGCTTCAAATCAATGCGATGTAAATGGTTTAGCTTCAAATCTGTGCGAAACAAATGATTTAGCTTCAAATGCTTGCGATATAAGGGATATAGCTTCAGATGCAGGCGAAACGAACGAGTTAGCTTAAAATCCATACGTAACACATGTTTTAGCTTCAAATCAATGCGAAGTGGAAGGTTTAGCATCAAATCCATGCGATACAAATGATTGAGCTTCAAACACTTGGGATAAAGGTGATATAGCTTCAACTGCATGCGAAACAAACGAGTTACCTTCAAATCCACGCGAAAGACATGATTTAGCTTCAAATCAATTTGATGTAGAAGGTTTAGCTTCAAATCCATGCGAAACAAATGATTTAGCTTCAAATCAATGCGAAGTAGAAGGCATAGCTTCAAATCCATGCGAAACAAATGGTTTAGCTACAAATACTTGTGATATACATTATTTAGCTACAACTGCATGCGAAACAAACGAGTTAGCTTCAAATCCATGCGAAACACATGATTTAGCTTCAACTGCATGCGACACAAACGAGTTATTTTCAAATCCATGCTAAAGACATGATTTAGCATCAAATCAGTGTGAAGTAGAAGGCTTAGCATCAAATCCCATGCGAATCAAATGGTTTAGATTCAAATACTTGTGATATACATGATTTAGCTTCAACTGCATGCGACACAAACGAGTTAGGTTCAAATCCATGCGAAACACATGATTCAGCAGCAAATCAATGCGATGTAGAAGGTTTAGCTTCAAATCCATGCCAAACACATGATTTAGCTCCATATCCATGGGATGTAGAAAGTTTAGCATCAAATCCATGCGATACACAAGATTTTGCTTAAAATCAATGCGATGTAGTAGGTTCAGCTTCAAATCCATGCGACACATATGATTTAGCATCAAATACTTGCGATATAAGTGATATAGCTTCAAAAGCAGGAGGAACAAACGAGGTAGCTTCAATTCCATGCGAAACACATTATTTAGCTGCAAATCAGTGCGAAGTAGTAGACTCATATTCAAAGCAATGCGATTTAAATGGTTCATCTTCAAATACTTGTGAAAGACATGATTTAGCTTCAACTGCATGCGAAGCAAACGAGTTAGCTTCAAATCCATGCGAAACAAATGATTTAGCTTCAAATCAATGCGATGTAGAAGGTTTAGCTTCAAATCCATGCAAAACACGTGATTTAGCTTCCTATTAATGTGAAGTAGAAGGCTTAAATTCAAATCTATGTGAAACAAATGGTTTAGCTTCAAATAATTGTGATATACGTTATTTAGATTTAACTGCATGCGCAACGAACGAGTTAGCTTCAAATCCATACAAAACACATGATTTAGCTGGAAATCAATGCGATGTAGAAGGTTTAGCTTCAAATCCATGCGAAACAAATGATTTAGCTTCAAATAAATGCGAAGTAGAAGGCTTAGCTTCAAATCCATGCGAATCAAATGGTTTAGCTACAAATACTTGTAATATACATTATTTAGCTACAACTGCATGCGAAACAAACGAGTTAGCTTCAAATCCAAGCGAAACACATGATTTAGCTTCAAATACTTGCGATATAAGTGATATAGATTCAAATACAGACGAAACGAACGAGTTAGCTTCAAATCCATGCGAAACACATGATTCATTTGCAAATCAATGCGATGTAGAAGGTTCAGCTTCAAATCCATGCAAAACACGTGATTTAGCTTCCAATTAATGCGAAGTAGAAGGCTTAGCTTCAAATGCATGCGAAACAAATGGTTTAGCTTCAAATACTTTTGATATACGTTATTTGGATTTAACTGTATGCGCAACGAACGAGTTAGCTTCAAATCCATGCGAAACACATGATTTAGCTTCAAATCAATGCGATGTAAATGGTTTAGCTTCAAATCTGTGCGAAACAAATGATTTAGCTTCAAATACTTGCGATATAAGGGATATAGCTTCAGATGCAGGCGAAACGAACGAGTTAGCTTAAAATCCATACGTAACACATGTTTTAGCTTCAAATCAATGCGAAGTGGAAGGTTTAGCTTCAAATCCATGCGGAACACATTATTTAGCTGCAAATCAGTGCGCAGTAGAAGGCTCAGGTTCAAATCCATGCGATTCAAATGGTTCATCTTCAAATACTTGTGAAAGACATGATTTAGCTTCAACAGCATGCGAAACAAACGAGTTAGTTTCAAATCAATGCGATGTAGAAAGTTTAGCTTCAAATCCATGCGAAACACATGATTTAGCGTCAGATACTTGCGCTATAAATAAAATAGCTACAAATACAGGAGAAACAAACGAGTTAGCTTCAAATCCATGCAACACACACGATTTAACTTCAAATCAGTGCGAAGTAGAAGGCTTAGATTCAAATCCATGCGAATCTAATGGTTCGGCTTCAAATACTTGTGAAATGCATGATTTAGCTTCAACTGCATGCGAAACAACGAGTTACCTTCAAATCCACGCGAAACACATAATTTAGCTTCAAATCAATGCGAAGTAGAAGGCTTAGCTTCAAATCCATGCGAAACAAATGGTTTAGATAGAAATACTTGTGATATACATTATTTCGCTACTACTGCAAGCGAAACAAACGAGTTAGCTTCAAATCCATGCGAAGCACATGATTTAGCTTCAAATCAATGCGAAGTAGAAGGCTTAGCTTCAAATCCATGCGGATCAAATCGGAGTGATTCAACTACTTGTAACATACATGATTTAGCTTCAACTGCATGCGAAACAAACGAGATAGCACTAAATCCATGCGAAACAAATGATTTAGATTCAAATCAATGCGATGTAGAAGGTTTAGCATCAAATCCATGCGATACAAATGATTGAGCTTCAAACACTTGGGATAAAGGTGATATAGCTTCAACTGCATGCGAAACAAACGAGTTACCTTCAAATCCACGCGAAACACATGATTTAGCTTCAAATCAATTTGATGTAGAAGGTTTAGCTTCAAATCCATGCGAAACTCATGATTTAGCTTCAAATCAATGCGAAGTAGAAGGCATAGCTTCAAATCCATGCGAAACAAATGGTTTAGCTACAAATACTTGTGATATACATTATTTAGCTACAACTGCATGCGACACAAACGAGTTAGGTTCAAATCCATGCGAAACACATGATTCAGCAGCAAATCAATGCGATGTAGAAGGTTTAGCTTCAAATTCATGCCAAACACATGATTTAGCTTCATATCCATGGGATGTAGAAGGTTTAGCATCAAATCCATGCGATACACAAGATTTTGCTTAAAATCAATGCGATGTAGTAGGTTCAGCTTCAAATCCATGCGACACATATGATTTAGCATCAAATACTTGCGATATAAGTGATATAGCTTCAAAAGCAGGAGGAACAAACGAGGTAGCTTCAATTCGATGCGAAACACATTATTTAGCTGCAAATCAGTGCGAAGTAGTAGACTCATATTCAAAGCAATGCGATTTAAATGGTTCATCTTCAAATACTTGTGAAAGACATGATTTAGCTTCAACTGCATGCGAAGCAAACGAGTTAGCTTCAAATCCATGCGAAACAAATGATTTAGCTTCAAATCAATGCGATGTAGAAGGTTTAGCTTCAAATCCATGCAAAACACGTGATTTAGCTTCCTATTAATGCGAAGTAGAAGGCTTAGCTTCAAATCTATGTGAAACAAATGGTTTAGCTTCAAATACTTGTGATATACGTTATTTAGATTTAACTGCATGCACAACGAACGAGTTAGCTTCAAATCCATGCAAAACACATGATTTAGCTGGAAATCAATGCGATGTAGGAGGTTTAGCTTCAAATCCATGCGAAACAAATGATTTAGCTTCAAATCAATGCGAAGTAGAAGGTTTAGCTTCAAACCCATGCCAAACACATGATTTAGCTTCAAATCCATAGGATGTAGAAGGTTTAGCTTCAAATCCATGCAAAACACACGATTTAGCTTCAATTCAATGCCAAGTAGAAGGCTTAGATTCAAATCCATGCGAATCAATTGTTTAGCTGCAAATTCTTGTGATATACATGATTTAGTTTCAACTGCTTGCGAAACAAACGAGTTAGCTTCAAATCCATTCGAAACACAATATTTAGCGTCAAATCAATGCGAAGTAGAAGGCAGAGCTTCAAATCCATGCGATACAAATGGTTTAGCTTCAAATACTTGTGATATACATGATTTAGCATCAACTGCATTCGAAGCAAACGAGTCAGCTCCGAATCCAATCGAAACACATGATTTAGCTTCAAATCAGTGCGAAGTAGAAGGCTTAGCTTCAAATCCATGCGAATCTAATGGTTCGGTTTCAATTACTTGTGTAATGCATGATTTAGCTTCAACTGCATGCGAAACAACGAGTTACCTTCAAATCCACGCGAAACACATAATTTAGCTTCAAATCAATGCGAAGTAGCAGGTTTAGCTTCAAATCCATGCGAAACACATGATTTAGCTTCAAATACTTGCGATATAAGTGATATAGCTTCAAATGCAGGCGAAACGAACGAGTTAGCTTCAAATCCATCCGATACACATGATTCAGCTGCAAATCAATGCGAAGTAGAACGTTTAGCTTCAAACCCATGCCAAACACATGATTTAGTTCAAATCCATAGGATGTAGAAGGTTTAGCTTCAAATCCATGCGAAACACATTATTTAGGTGCAAATCAGTGCGAAATAGAAGGCTCAAGCTCAAAACCATGCGATTCAAATGGTTCATCTTCAAATACTTGTGAAAGACATGATTTAGCTTCAACTGCATGCGAAACAAACGAGTTACCTTCAAATCCACGCGAAACACATAATTTAGCTTCAAATCAATGCGAAGTAGCAGGTTTAGCTTCAAATCCATGCGAAACACATGATTTAGCTTCAAATACTTGCGATATAAGTGATATAGTTTCAAATGCAGGCGAAACGAACGAATTAGCTTCAAATCCATCCGAAACACATGATTCAGCTGCAAATCAATGCGAAGTAGAAGGTTTAGCTTCAAATCCATGCCAAACACATGATTTAGCTTCAAATCCATAGGATGTAGAAGGTTTAGCTTCAAATCCATGCGAAACACATTATTTAGGTGCAAATCAGTGCGAAATAGAAGGCTCAGGCTCAAAACCATGCGATTCAAATGGTTCATCTTCAAATACTTGTGAAAGACATGATTTAGCTTCAACTGCATGCGAAACAAACGAGTTAGCTTCAAATCCATTCGAAACACAATATTTAGCGTCAAATCAATGCGAAGTAGGAGGCAGAGCTTCAAATCCTTGCGATACAAATGGTATAATTTCAAATACTTGTGATATACATGATTTAGTTTCAACTGCATTCGAAGCAAACGAGTTAGCTCCAAATCCACGCGAAACACATGATTTAACTTTAAATCAGTGCGAAGTAGAAGGCTTAGCTTCAAATTCATGCGAATCTAATGGTTTAGCTTCAAATACTTGCGATATAAATGATACAGCGTCAAATACAGGAGAAACAAACGAGTTAGCTTCAAATCATGCAAAACACACGATTTAGCTTCAATTCAATGCCAAGTAGAAGGCTTAGCTTCAAATCCATGCGAAACAAATGGTTTAGCTTCAAATACTTGCGATATAAATGATACAACTTCAAATACAGGAGAAACAAACGAGTTAGCTTCAAATCCATGCAAAACACACAATTTAGCTTCAATTAAATGCCAAGTAGAAGGCTTAGCTTCAAATCCATGCGAAACAAATGATTTAGCTTCAAATCAATGCGAAGTAGAAGGCTTAGCTTCAAATCCATGCGAATCTAATGGTTCGGTTTCAAATACTTGTGTAATGCATGATTTAGCTTCAACTGCATGCGAAACAACGAGTTACCTTCAAATCCACGCGAAACACATAATTTAGCTTCAAATCAATGCGAAGTAGCAGGTTTAGCTTCAAATCCATGCGAAACACATGATTTAGCTTCAAATACTTGCGATATAAGTGATATAGTTTCAAATGCAGGCGAAACCAACGAGTTAGCTTCAAATCCATCCGATACACATGATTCAGCTGCAAATCAATGCGAAGTAGAAGGTTTAGCTTCAAACCCATGCCAAACACATGATTTAGTTTCCAATCCATAGGATGTAGAAGGTTTAGCTTCAAATCCATGCAAAACAAATGATTTAGCTTCAAATACTTGTGATATACATTATTTAGCTACAACTGCATGCGAAACAAACGAGATACCTTCAAATCCACGCGAAACACATGATTTAGCTTCAAATCAATTTGGTGTAGAAGGTTTAGCTTCAAATCCATGCGAAACAAATGATTTAGCTTCAAATCAATGCGAAGTAGAAGGCATAGCTTCAAATCCACGCGAAACAAATGTTGTAGCTCCAAATACTTGTGATATACATTATTTAGCTTCAAATCCATGCGAAACAAATGGTTTAGCTTCAAATACTTGCGATATAAATGATACAGCTTCAAATACAGGAGAAACAAACGGGTTAGCTTCAAATCCATGCAAAACACACGATTTAGCTTCAATTCAATGCCAAGTAGAAGGCTTAGCTTCAAATCCATGCGAATCTAATGGTTTAGAATCAAATACTTGCGATACAAATGATACAGCGTCAAATACAGGAGAAACAAACGAGTTAGCTTCAAATCCATGCGAAACACAATATTTGGCGTCAAATCAGTGCGAAGTAGAAGGCTTAGCTTCAAATTCATGCGAATCCATGCTTCAAATACTTGTGAAATGCATGATTTAGCTTTAACTGCATGCGAAACAAACGAGTTAGCTTCAAATCCATGCGAAATACAATATATAGCGTCAAATCAATGCGAAGTAGAAGGCAGAGCATCAAATCCATGCGAAAAAAATGGTTTAGCTTCAAATATTTGCGATATAAATGATACAGCTTCAAATACAGGAGAAACAAACGAGTTAGCTTCAAATCCATGCAAAACACACGATTTTTCTTAAATTCAATGCCAAGTAGAAGGCTTAGCTTCAAATCCATGCGAAACAAATGGTTTAGCTTCAAATACTTGCGATATAAGTGATATAGTTTCAAATCCAAGCGAAACGAACGAGTTAGCTGCAAATCGATGCGAAACACATGATTCAGCTGCAAATCAATGCGATGTAGAAGGTTTAGCTTCAAATCCATGCCAAACACATGATTTAGCTTCAAATCCATGGGATGTAGAAGGTTTAGGTTCAAAGCCATGCGATTCAAATGGTTCATCTTCAAATACTTGTGAAAGACATGATTTAGCTTCAACTGCATGCGAAACAAACGAGTTACCTTCAAATCCTCGCGAAATACATGATTTAGCTTCAAATCAATTTGATGTAGAAGGCTTAGCTTCAAATCCATACAAAACACGTGATTTAGGATCCAATCAATGCGAAGTAGAAGGCTTAGCTTCAAATCCATGCGAAACAAATGGTTTAGCTTCAAATACTTGCGATATAAATGATACAGCGTCAAATACAGGAGAAACAAACGAGTTAGCTTCAAATCCATGCAAAACACACGATTTAGCTTCAATTCAATGCCAAGTAGGAGGCTTAGCTTCAATTCCATGCGAAACAAATGCTTTAGCTTCAAGTGCTTGTGATATAAATGATACAGCTTCAAATACAGGAGAAACAAACGAGTTAGCTTCAAATCCATGCAAAATACACGATTTAGCTTCAATTCAATGCCAAGTAGAAGGCTTAGCTTCAAATCCATGCGAATCAATTGTTTAGCTGCAAATACTTGTGATATACATGATTTAACATCAACTGCATGCGAAACAAACGAGTTACCTTCAAATCCTCGCGAAACACATGATTTAGCTTCAAATCAATGTGATGTAGAAGGCTTAGCTTCAAATCCATGCGAATCTAATGGTTCGGCTTCAAATACTTGTGAAATGCATGATTTAGCTTCAACTGCATGCGAAACAACGAGTTACCTTCAAATCCACGCGAAACACATAATTTAGCTTCAAATCAATGCGAAGTAACAGGTTTAGCTTCAAATCCATGCGAAACAAATGATTGAGCTTCCTACACTTGGGATATAGGTGATATAGCTTCAACTGCATGCGAAACAAATGAGTTACATTCAAATCCAAGCGAAACACATGATTTAGCTTCAAATACTTTCGATATAAGTGATATAGTTTCAAATGCAGGAGAAACGAACGAGTTAGCTTCAAATCCATGCGAAACACATGATTCAGCTGTAAATCAATGCGATGTAGAAGGCTTAGATTCAAATCCATGCAAAACACGTGATTTAGGATCCAATCCATGCCAAGTAGAAGCCTTAGCTTCAAATCCATGCGAAACAAATGCTTTAGCTTCAAATACTTGCGATATAAATGATATAGCTTCAAATACAGGAGAAACAAACGAGTTAGCTTCAAATCCATGCAAATCACACGATTTAGCTTCAATTCAATGCCAAGTAGAAGGCTTAGCTTCAAATCCATGCGAATCAATTGTTTAGCTGCAACTACTTGTGATATACATGATTTAGTTTCAACTGCATGCGAAACAAACGAGTTAGCTTCAAATCCATGCGAAACACAATATTTAGCGTCAAATCAATGCGAAGTAGAAGGCAGAGCTTCAAATCCATGCGAAACAAATGGTTTAGCTTCAAATACTTGTGATATACATGATTTAGCTTCAACTGCATTCGAAGCAAACGAGTTAGCTCCAAATCCACGCGAAACACATGATTTAACTTCAAATCAGTGCGAAGTAGAAGGCTTAGCTTCAAATCCATGCGAATCTAATGGTTCGGCTTCAAATACTTGTGAAATGCATGATTTAGCTTCAACTGAATGCGAAACAACGAGTTACCTTCAAATCCACGCGAAACACATGATTTAGTTTCAAATCAATGTGATGTAGAAGGCTTAGCTTCAAATCCATGCGAAACACATTATTTAGGTGCAAATCAGTGCGAAGTAGAAGGCTCAGGTTCATAGCCATGCGATTCAAATGGTTCATCTTCAAATACTTGTGAAAGACATGATTTAGCTTCAACTGCATGCGAAACAAAGGAGTTACCTTCAAATCCACGCGAAACACATGATTTAGCTTCAAATCTATGTGAAACAGATGGTTTAGCTTCAAATACTTGTGATATACGTTATTTAGATTTAACTGCATGCGCAACGAACGAGTTAGCTTCAAATCCATGTGAAACACATGATTTAGCTGGAAATCAATGCGATGTAGGAAGTTTAGCTTCAAATCCATGCGAAACAAATGATTTAGCTTCAAATCAATGCGAAGTAGAAGGCTTAGCTTCAAATCCATGCAAAACAAATGATTTAGCTTCAAATACTTGTGATAAACATTATTTAGCTACAACTGCATGCGAAACAAACGAGATACCTTCAAATCCACGCGAAATACATGATTTAGCTTCAAATCAATTTGGTGTAGAAGGTTTAGCTTCAAATCCATGCGAAACAAATGATTTAGCTTCAAATCAATGCGAAGTAGAAGGCATAGCTTCAAATCCATGCGAAACAAATGTTGTAGCTCCAAATACTTGTGATATACATTATTTAGCTTCAAATCCATGCGAAACAAATGGTTTAGCTTCAAATACTTGCGATATAAATGATACAGCTTCAAATACAGGAGAAACAAACGGGTTAGCTTCAAATCCATGCAAAACACACGATTTAGCTTCAATTCAATGCCAAGTAGAAGGCTTAGCTTCAAATCCATGCGAATCTAATGGTTTAGAATCAAATACTTGGGATATAAATGATACAGCGTCAAATACAGGAGAAACAAACGAGTTAGCTTCAAATCCATGCGAAACACAATATTTAGCGTCAAATCAGTGCGAAGTAGAAGGCTTAGCTTCTAATTCATGCGAATCCATGCTTCAAATACTTGTGAAATGCATGATTTAGCTTCAACTGCATGCGAAACAAACGAGTTAGCTTCAAATCCATGCGAAATACAATATAAAGCGTCAAATCAATGCGAAGTAGAAGGCAGAGCATCAAATCCATGCGAAAAAAATGGTTTAGCTTCAAATATTTGCGATATAAATGATACAGCTTCAAATACAGGAGGATCAAACGAGTTAGCTTCAAATCCATGCAAATCACACGATTTAGCTTCAATTCAATGCCAAGTAGAAGGCTTAGCTTCAAATCCATGCGAATCAATTGTTTAGCTGCAACTACTTGTGATATACATGATTTAGTTTCAACTGCATGCGAAACAAACGAGTTAGCTTCAAATCCATGCGAAACACAATATGTAGCGTCAAATCAATGCGAAGTAGAAGGCAGAGCTTCAAATCCATGCGAAACAAATGGTTTAGCTTCAAATACTTGTGATATACATGATTTAGCTTCAACTGCATTCGAAGCAAACGAGTTAGCTCCAAATCCACGCGAAACACATGATTTAACTTCAAATCAGTGCGAAGTAGAAGGCTTAGCTTCAAATCCATGCGAATCTAATGGTTCGGATTCAAATACTTGTGAAATGCATGATTTAGCTTCAACTGCATGCGAAACAACGAGTTACCATCAAATCCACGCGAAACACATGATTTAGTTTCAAATCAATGTGATGTAGAAGGCTTAGCTTCAAATCCATGCGAAACACATTATTTAGGTGCAAATCAGTGCGAAGTAGAAGGCTCAGGTTCAAAGCCATGCGATTCAAATGGTTCATCTTCAAATACTTGTGAAAGACATGATTTAGCTTCAACTGCATGCGAAACAAAGGAGTTACCTTCAAATCCACGCGAAACACATGATTTAGTTTCAAATCAATGTGATGTAGAAGGCTTAGCTTCAAATCCATGCAAAACACGTGATTTAGCTTCCTATTAATGCGAAGTAGAAGGCTTAGCTTCAAATCTATGTGAAACAGATGGTTTAGCTTCAAATACTTGTGATATACGTTATTTAGATTTAACTGCATGCGCAACGAACGAGTTAGCTTCAAATCCATGTGAAACACATGATTTAGCTGGAAATCAATGCGATGTAGGAGGTTTAGCTTCAAATCCATGCGAAACAAATGATTTAGCTTCAAATCAATGCGAAGTAGAAGGCTTAGCTTCAAATCCATGCAAAACAAATGATTTAGCTTCAAATACTTGTGATATACATTATTTAGCTACCACTGCATGCGAAACAAACGAGATACCTTCAAATCCACGCGAAACACATGATTTAGCTTCAAATCAATTTGGTGTAGAAGGTTTAGCTTCAAATCCATGCGAAACAAGTGATTTAGCTTCAAATCAATGCGAAGTAGAAGGCATAGCTTCAAATCCATGCGAAACAAATGTTGTAGCTCCAAATACATGTGATATACATTATTTAGCTTCAAATCCATGCGAAACAAATGGTTTAGCTTCAAATACTTGCGATATAAATGATACAGCTTCAAATACAGGAGAAACAAACGGGTTAGCTTCAAATCCATGCAAAACACACGATTTAGCTTCAATTCAATGCCAAGTAGAAGGCTTAGCTTCAAATCCATGCGAATCTAATGGTTTAGAATCAAATACTTGGGATATAAATGATACAGCGTCAAATACAGGAGAAACAAACGAGTTAGCTTCAAATCCATGCGAAACACAATATTTAGCGTCAAATCAGTGCGAAGTAGAAGGCTTAGCTTCAAATTCATGCGAATCCATGCTTCAAATACTTGTGAAATGCATGATTTAGCTTCAACTGCATGCGAAACAAACGAGTTAGCTTCAAATCCATGCGAAATACAATATAAAGCGTCAAATCAATGCGAAGTAGAAGGCAGAGCATCAAATCCATGCGAAAAAAATGGTTTAGCTTCAAATATTTGCGATATAAATGATACAGCTTCAAATACAGGAGGAACAAACGAGTTAGCTTCAAATCCATGCAAAACACACGATTTTTCTTCAATTCAATGCCAAGTAGAAGGCTTAGCTTCAAATCCATGCGAAACAAATGGTTTAGCTTCAAATACTTGCGATATAAGTGATACAGCGTCAAATACAGGAGAAACAAACGAGTTAGCTTCAAATCCATGCAAAACACACGATTTAGCTTCAATTCAATGCCAAGTAGGAGGCTTAGCTTCAATTCCATGCGAAACAAATGCTTTAGCTTCAAGTGCTTGTGATATAAATGATACAGCTTCAAATACAGGAGAAACAAACGAGTTAGCTTCAAATCCATGCGAAACACATGATTTAGATGCTAATGAACGCGATCTAGAAGGTTTAGCTACAAATCCAAGCGAAACACTTGATTTAGCTTCAAATCAATGCGAAGTAGAAGGCTTAGCTTCAAATCCATGCGAAACAAATGGTTTAGCTACAAATACTTGTGATATATATTATTTAGCTACAACTGCCTGTGAAACAAACAAGTTAGCTTCAAATCCATGCGAAACACATTATTTAGGTGCAAATCAGTGCGAAGTAGAAGGCTCAGGTTCAAAGCCATGCGATTCAAATGGTTCATCTTCAAATACTTGTGAAAGACATGATTTAGCTTCAACTGCATGCGAAACAAAGGAGTTACCTTCAAATCCACGCGAAACACATGATTTAGTTTCAAATCAATGTGATGTAGAAGGCTTAGCTTCAAATCCATGCAAAACACGTGATTTAGCTTCCTATTAATGCGAAGTAGAAGGCTTAGCTTCAAATCTATGTGAAACAGATGGTTTAGCTTCAAATACTTGTGATATACGTTATTTAGATTTAACTGCATGCGCAACGAACGAGTTAGCTTCAAATCCATGTGAAACACATGATTTAGCTGGAAATCAATGCGATGTAGGAGGTTTAGCTTCAAATCCATGCGAAACAAATGATTTAGCTTCAAATCAATGCGAAGTAGAAGGCTTAGCTTCAAATCCATGCAAAACAAATGATTTAGCTTCAAATACTTGTGATATACATTATTTAGCTACCACTGCATGCGAAACAAACGAGATACCTTCAAATCCACGCGAAACACATGATTTAGCTTCAAATCAATTTGGTGTAGAAGGTTTAGCTTCAAATCCATGCGAAACAAGTGATTTAGCTTCAAATCAATGCGAAGTAGAAGGCATAGCTTCAAATCCATGCGAAACAAATGTTGTAGCTCCAAATACTTGTGATATACATTATTTAGCTTCAAATCCATGCGAAACAAATGGTTTAGCTTCAAATACTTGCGATATAAATGATACAGCTTCAAATACAGGAGAAACAAACGGGTTAGCTTCAAATCCATGCAAAACACACGATTTAGCTTCAATTCAATGCCAAGTAGAAGGCTTAGCTTCAAATCCATGCGAATCTAATGGTTTAGAATCAAATACTTGGGTTATAAATGATACAGCGTCAAATACAGGAGAAACAAACGAGTTAGCTTCAAATCCATGCGAAACACAATATTTAGCGTCAAATCAGTGCGAAGTAGAAGGCTTAGCTTCAAATTCATGCGAATCCATGCTTCAAATACTTGTGAAATGCATGATTTAGCTTCAACTGCATGCGAAACAAACGAGTTAGCTTCAAATCCATGCGAAATACAATATAAAGCGTCAAATCAATGCGAAGTAGAAGGCAGAGCATCAAATCCATGCGAAAAAAATGGTTTAGCTTCAAATATTTGCGATATAAATGATACAGCTTCAAATACAGGAGGAACAAACGAGTTAGCTTCAAATCCATGCAAAACACACGATTTTTCTTCAATTCAATGCCAAGTAGAAGGCTTAGCTTCAAATCCATGCGAAACAAATGGTTTAGCTTCAAATACTTGCGATATAAGTGATACAGCGTCAAATACAGGAGAAACAAACGAGTTAGCTTCAAATCCATGCAAAACACACGATTTAGCTTCAATTCAATGCCAAGTAGGAGGCTTAGCTTCAATTCCATGCGAAACAAATGCTTTAGCTTCAAGTGCTTGTGATATAAATGATACAGCTTCAAATACAGGAGAAACAAACGAGTTAGCTTCAAATCCATGCGAAACACATGATTTAGATGCTAATGAACGCGATCTAGAAGGTTTAGCTACAAATCCAAGCGAAACACTTGATTTAGCTTCAAATCAATGCGAAGTAGAAGGCTTAGCTTCAAATCCATGCGAAACAAATGGTTTAGCTACAAATACTTGTGATATATATTATTTAGCTACAACTGCCTGTGAAACAAACAAGTTAGCTTCAAATCCATGCGAAACACATTATTTAGGTGCAAATCAGTGCGAAGTAGAAGGCTCAGGTTCAAAGCCATGCGATTCAAATGGTTCATCTTCAAATACTTGTGAAAGACATGATTTAGCTTCAACTGCATGCGAAACAAAGGAGTTACCTTCAAATCCACGCGAAACACATGATTTAGTTTCAAATCAATGTGATGTAGAAGGCTTAGCTTCAAATCCATGCAAAACACGTGATTTAGCTTCCTATTAATGCGAAGTAGAAGGCTTAGCTTCAAATCTATGTGAAACAGATGGTTTAGCTTCAAATACTTGTGATATACGTTATTTAGATTTAACTGCATGCGCAACGAACGAGTTAGCTTCAAATCCATGTGAAACACATGATTTAGCTGGAAATCAATGCGATGTAGGAGGTTTAGCTTCAAATCCATGCGAAACAAATGATTTAGCTTCAAATCAATGCGAAGTAGAAGGCTTAGCTTCAAATCCATGCGAATCTAATGGTTTAGAATCAAATACTTGGGATATAAATGATACAGCGTCAAATACAGGAGAAACAAACGAGTTAGCTTCAAATCCATGCGAAACACAATATTTAGCGTCAAATCAGTGCGAAGTAGAAGGCTTAGCTTCAAATTCATGCGAATCCATGCTTCAAATACTTGTGAAATGCATGATTTAGCTTCAACTGCATGCGAAACAAACGAGTTAGCTTCAAATCCATGCGAAATACAATATAAAGCGTCAAATCAATGCGAAGTAGAAGGCAGAGCATCAAATCCATGCGAAAAAAATGGTTTAGCTTCAAATATTTGCGATATAAATGATACAGCTTCAAATACAGGAGGAACAAACGAGTTAGCTTCAAATCCATGCAAAACACACGATTTTTCATCAATTCAATGCCAAGTAGAAGGCTTAGCTTCAAATCCATGCGAAACAAATGGTTTAGCTTCAAATACTTGCGATATAAGTGATATAGTTTCAAATCCAAGCGAAACGAACGAGTTAGCTGCAAATCGATGCGAAACACATGACTCAGCTGCAAATCAATGCGATGTAGAAGGTTTAGCTTCAAATCCATGCCAAACACATGATTTAGCATCAAATCCATGGGATGTAGAAGGTTTAGGTTCAAAGCCATGCGATTCAAATGGTTCATCTTCAAATACTTGTGAAAGACATGATTTAGCTTCAACTGCATGCGAAACAAACGAGTTACCTTCAAATCCTCGCGAAATACATGATTTAGCTTCAAATCAATTTGATGTAGAAGGCTTAGCTTCAAATCCATACAAAACACGTGATTTAGGATCCAATCAATGCGAAGTAGAAGGCTTAGCTTCAAATCCATGCGAAACAAATGGTTTAGCTTCAAATACTTGCGATATAAATGATACAGCGTCAAATACAGGAGAAACAAACGAGTTAGCTTCAAATCCATGCAAAACACACGATTTAGCTTCAATTCAATGCCAAGTAGGAGGCTTAGCTTCAATTCCATGCGAAACAAATGCTTTAGCTTCAAGTGCTTGTGATATAAATGATACAGCTTCAAATACAGGAGAAACAAACGAGTTAGCTTCAAATCCATGCAAAATACACGATTTAGCTTCAATTCAATGCCAAGTAGAAGGCTTAGCTTCAAATCCATGCGAATGAATTGTTTAGCTGCAAATACTTGTGATATACATGATTTAGTTTCAACTGCATGCGAAACAAACGAGTTACCTTCAAATCCTCGCGAAACACATGATTTAGCTTCAAACCAATGTGATGTAGAAGGCTTAGCTTCAAATCCATGCAAAACACGTGATTTAGGATCCAATCAATGCGAAGTAGAAGGCTTAGCTTCAAATCCATGCGAAACAAATGGTTTAGCTTCAAATACTTGCGATATAAATGATACAGCGTCAAATACAGGAGAAACAAACGAGTTAGCTTCAAATCCATGCAAAACACACGATTTAGCTTCAATTCAATGCCAAGTAGAAGGCTTAGCTTCTAATCCATGCGAATCAATTGTTTAGCTGCAAATACTTGTGATATACATGATTTAACATCAACTGCATGCGAAACAAACGAGTTACCTTCAAATCCTCGCGAAACACATGACTTAGCTTCAAATCAATGTGATGTAGAAGGCTTAGCTTCAAATCCATGCGAATCTAATGGTTCGGCTTCAAATACTTGTGAAATGCATGATTTAGCTTCAACTGCATGCGAAACAACGAGTTACCTTCAAATCCACGCGAAACACATAATTTAGCTTCAAATCAATGGGAAGTAACAGGTTTAGCTTCAAATCCATGCGAAACAAATGATTGAGCTTCCTACACTTGGGATATAGGTGATATAGCTTCAACTGCATGCGAAACAAATGAGTTACATTCAAATCCAAGCGAAACACATGATTTAGCTTCAAATACTTTCGATATAAGTGATATAGTTTCAAATGCAGGAGAAACGAACGAGTTAGCTTCAAATCCATGCGAAACACATGATTCAGCTGTAAATCAATGCGATGTAGAAGGCTTAGATTCAAATCCATGCAAAACACGTGATTTAGGATCCAATCCATGCCAAGTAGAAGCCTTAGCTTCAAATCCATGCGAAACAAATGCTTTAGCTTCAAATACTTGCGATATAAATGATATAGCTTCAAATACAGGAGAAACAAACGAGTTAGCTTCAAATCCATGCAAATCACACGATTTAGCTTCAATTCAATGCCAAGTAGAAGGCTTAGCTTCAAATCCATGCGAATCAATTGTTTAGCTGCAACTACTTGTGATATACATGATTTAGTTTCAACTGCATGCGAAACAAACGAGTTAGCTTCAAATCCATGCGAAACACAATATTTAGCGTCAAATCAATGCGAAGTAGAAGGCAGAGCTTCAAATCCATGCGAAACAAATGGTTTAGCTTCAAATACTTGTGATATACATGATTTAGCTTCAACTGCATTCGAAGCAAACGAGTTAGCTCCAAATCCACGCGAAACACATGATTTAACTTCAAATCAGTGCGAAGTAGAAGGCTTAGCTTCAAATCCATGCGAATCTAATGGTTCGGCTTCAAATACTTGTGAAATGCATGATTTAGCTTCAACTGAATGCGAAACAACGAGTTACCTTCAAATCCACGCGAAACACATGATTTAGTTTCAAATCAATGTGATGTAGAAGGCTTAGCTTCAAATCCATGCGAAACACATTATTTAGGTGCAAATCAGTGCGAAGTAGAAGGCTCAGGTTCATAGCCATGCGATTCAAATGGTTCATCTTCAAATACTTGTGAAAGACATGATTTAGCTTCAACTGCATGCGAAACAAAGGAGTTACCTTCAAATCCACGCGAAACACATGATTTAGCTTCAAATCTATGTGAAACAGATGGTTTAGCTTCAAATACTTGTGATATACGTTATTTAGATTTAACTGCATGCGCAACGAACGAGTTAGCTTCAAATCCATGTGAAACACATGATTTAGCTGGAAATCAATGCGATGTAGGAAGTTTAGCTTCAAATCCATGCGAAACAAATGATTTAGCTTCAAATCAATGCGAAGTAGAAGGCTTAGCTTCAAATCCATGCAAAACAAATGATTTAGCTTCAAATACTTGTGATAAACATTATTTAGCTACAACTGCATGCGAAACAAACGAGATACCTTCAAATCCACGCGAAATACATGATTTAGCTTCAAATCAATTTGGTGTAGAAGGTTTAGCTTCAATTCCATGCGAAACAAATGATTTAGCTTCAAATCAATGCGAAGTAGAAGGCATAGCTTCAAATCCATGCGAAACAAATGTTGTAGCTCCAAATACTTGTGATATACATTATTTAGCTTCAAATCCATGCGAAACAAATGGTTTAGCTTCAAATACTTGCGATATAAATGATACAGCTTCAAATACAGGAGAAACAAACGGGTTAGCTTCAAATCCATGCAAAACACACGATTTAGCTTCAATTCAATGCCAAGTAGAAGGCTTAGCTTCAAATCCATGCGAATCTAATGGTTTAGAATCAAATACTTGGGATATAAATGATACAGCGCCAAATACAGGAGAAACAAACGAGTTAGCTTCAAATCCATGCGAAACACAATATTTAGCGTCAAATCAGTGCGAAGTAGAAGGCTTAGCTTCTAATTCATGCGAATCCATGCTTCAAATACTTGTGAAATGCATGATTTAGCTTCAACTGCATGCGAAACAAACGAGTTAGCTTCAAATCCATGCGAAATACAATATAAAGCGTCAAATCAATGCGAAGTAGAAGGCAGAGCATCAAATCCATGCGAAAAAAATGGTTTAGCTTCAAATATTTGCGATATAAATGATACAGCTTCAAATACAGGAGGATCAAACGAGTTAGCTTCAAATCCATGCAAATCACACGATTTAGCTTCAATTCAATGCCAAGTAGAAGGCTTAGCTTCAAATCCATGCGAATCAATTGTTTAGCTGCAACTACTTGTGATATACATGATTTAGTTTCAACTGCATGCGAAACAAACGAGTTAGCTTCAAATCCATGCGAAACACAATATGTAGCGTCAAATCAATGCGAAGTAGAAGGCAGAGCTTCAAATCCATGCGAAACAAATGGTTTAGCTTCAAATACTTGTGATATACATGATTTAGCTTCAACTGCATTCGAAGCAAACGAGTTAGCTCCAAATCCACGCGAAACACATGATTTAACTTCAAATCAGTGCGAAGTAGAAGGCTTAAGCTTCAAATCCATGCGAATCTAATGGTTCGGATTCAAATACTTGTGAAATGCATGATTTAGCTTCAACTGCATGCGAAACAACGAGTTACCATCAAATCCACGCGAAACACATGATTTAGTTTCAAATCAATGTGATGTAGAAGGCTTAGCTTCAAATCCATGCGAAACACATTATTTAGGTGCAAATCAGTGCGAAGTAGAAGGCTCAGGTTCAAAGCCATGCGATTCAAATGGTTCATCTTCAAATACTTGTGAAAGACATGATTTAGCTTCAACTGCATGCGAAACAAAGGAGTTACCTTCAAATCCACGCGAAACACATGATTTAGTTTCAAATCAATGTGATGTAGAAGGCTTAGCTTCAAATCCATGCAAAACACGTGATTTAGCTTCCTATTAATGCGAAGTAGAAGGCTTAGCTTCAAATCTATGTGAAACAGATGGTTTAGCTTCAAATACTTGTGATATACGTTATTTAGATTTAACTGCATGCGCAACGAACGAGTTAGCTTCAATCCATGTGAAACACATGATTTAGCTGGAAATCAATGCGATGTAGGAGGTTTAGCTTCAAATCCATGCGAAACAAATGATTTAGCTTCAAATCAATGCGAAGTAGAAGGCTTAGCTTCAAATCCATGCAAAACAAATGATTTAGCTTCAAATACTTGTGATATACATTATTTAGCTACCACTGCATGCGAAACAAACGAGATACCTTCAAATCCACGCGAAACACATGATTTAGCTTCAAATCAATTTGGTGTAGAAGGTTTAGCTTCAAATCCATGCGAAACAAGTGATTTAGCTTCAAATCAATGCGAAGTAGAAGGCATAGCTTCAAATCCATGCGAAACAAATGTTGTAGCTCCAAATACATGTGATATACATTATTTAGCTTCAAATCCATGCGAAACAAATGGTTTAGCTTCAAATACTTGCGATATAAATGATACAGCTTCAAATACAGGAGAAACAAACGGGTTAGCTTCAAATCCATGCAAAACACACGATTTAGCTTCAATTCAATGCCAAGTAGAAGGCTTAGCTTCAAATCCATGCGAATCTAATGGTTTAGAATCAAATACTTGGGATATAAATGATACAGCGTCAAATACAGGAGAAACAAACGAGTTAGCTTCAAATCCATGCGAAACACAATATTTAGCGTCAAATCAGTGCGAAGTAGAAGGCTTAGCTTCAAATTCATGCGAATCCATGCTTCAAATACTTGTGAAATGCATGATTTAGCTTCAACTGCATGCGAAACAAACGAGTTAGCTTCAAATCCATGCGAAATACAATATAAAGCGTCAAATCAATGCGAAGTAGAAGGCAGAGCATCAAATCCATGCGAAAAAAATGGTTTAGCTTCAAATATTTGCGATATAAATGATACAGCTTCAAATACAGGAGGAACAAACGAGTTAGCTTCAAATCCATGCAAAACACACGATTTTTCTTCAATTCAATGCCAAGTAGAAGGCTTAGCTTCAAATCCATGCGAAACAAATGGTTTAGCTTCAAATACTTGCGATATAAGTGATACAGCGTCAAATACAGGAGAAACAAACGAGTTAGCTTCAAATCCATGCAAAACACACGATTTAGCTTCAATTCAATGCCAAGTAGGAGGCTTAGCTTCAATTCCATGCGAAACAAATGCTTTAGCTTCAAGTGCTTGTGATATAAATGATACAGCTTCAAATACAGGAGAAACAAACGAGTTAGCTTCAAATCCATGCGAAACACATGATTTAGATGCTAATGAACGCGATCTAGAAGGTTTAGCTACAAATCCAAGCGAAACACTTGATTTAGCTTCAAATCAATGCGAAGTAGAAGGCTTAGCTTCAAATCCATGCGAAACAAATGGTTTAGCTACAAATACTTGTGATATATATTATTTAGCTACAACTGCCTGTGAAACAAACAAGTTAGCTTCAAATCCATGCGAAACACATTATTTAGGTGCAAATCAGTGCGAAGTAGAAGGCTCAGGTTCAAAGCCATGCGATTCAAATGGTTCATCTTCAAATACTTGTGAAAGACATGATTTAGCTTCAACTGCATGCGAAACAAAGGAGTTACCTTCAAATCCACGCGAAACACATGATTTAGTTTCAAATCAATGTGATGTAGAAGGCTTAGCTTCAAATCCATGCAAAACACGTGATTTAGCTTCCTATTAATGCGAAGTAGAAGGCTTAGCTTCAAATCTATGTGAAACAGATGGTTTAGCTTCAAATACTTGTGATATACGTTATTTAGATTTAACTGCATGCGCAACGAACGAGTTAGCTTCAAATCCATGTGAAACACATGATTTAGCTGGAAATCAATGCGATGTAGGAGGTTTAGCTTCAAATCCATGCGAAACAAATGATTTAGCTTCAAATCAATGCGAAGTAGAAGGCTTAGCTTCAAATCCATGCAAAACAAATGATTTAGCTTCAAATACTTGTGATATACATTATTTAGCTACCACTGCATGCGAAACAAACGAGATACCTTCAAATCCACGCGAAACACATGATTTAGCTTCAAATCAATTTGGTGTAGAAGGTTTAGCTTCAAATCCATGCGAAACAAGTGATTTAGCTTCAAATCAATGCGAAGTAGAAGGCATAGCTTCAAATCCATGCGAAACAAATGTTGTAGCTCCAAATACTTGTGATATACATTATTTAGCTTCAAATCCATGCGAAACAAATGGTTTAGCTTCAAATACTTGCGATATAAATGATACAGCTTCAAATACAGGAGAAACAAACGGGATAGCTTCAAATCCATGCAAAACACACGATTTAGCTTCAATTCAATGCCAAGTAGAAGGCTTAGCTTCAAATCCATGCGAATCTAATGGTTTAGAATCAAATACTTGGGTTATAAATGATACAGCGTCAAATACAGGAGAAACAAACGAGTTAGCTTCAAATCCATGCGAAACACAATATTTAGCGTCAAATCAGTGCGAAGTAGAAGGCTTAGCTTCAAATTCATGCGAATCCATGCTTCAAATACTTGTGAAATGCATGATTTAGCTTCAACTGCATGCGAAACAAACGAGTTAGCTTCAAATCCATGCGAAATACAATATAAAGCGTCAAATCAATGCGAAGTAGAAGGCAGAGCATCAAATCCATGCGAAAAAAATGGTTTAGCTTCAAATATTTGCGATATAAATGATACAGCTTCAAATACAGGAGGAACAAACGAGTTAGCTTCAAATCCATGCAAAACACACGATTTTTCTTCAATTCAATGCCAAGTAGAAGGCTTAGCTTCAAATCCATGCGAAACAAATGGTTTAGCTTCAAATACTTGCGATATAAGTGATACAGCGTCAAATACAGGAGAAACAAACGAGTTAGCTTCAAATCCATGCAAAACACACGATTTAGCTTCAATTCAATGCCAAGTAGGAGGCTTAGCTTCAATTCCATGCGAAACAAATGCTTTAGCTTCAAGTGCTTGTGATATAAATGATACAGCTTCAAATACAGGAGAAACAAACGAGTTAGCTTCAAATCCATGCGAAACACATGATTTAGATGCTAATGAACGCGATCTAGAAGGTTTAGCTACAAATCCAAGCGAAACACTTGATTTAGCTTCAAATCAATGCGAAGTAGAAGGCTTAGCTTCAAATCCATGCGAAACAAATGGTTTAGCTACAAATACTTGTGATATATATTATTTAGCTACAACTGCCTGTGAAACAAACAAGTTAGCTTCAAATCCATGCGAAACACATTATTTAGGTGCAAATCAGTGCGAAGTAGAAGGCTCAGGTTCAAAGCCATGCGATTCAAATGGTTCATCTTCAAATACTTGTGAAAGACATGATTTAGCTTCAACTGCATGCGAAACAAAGGAGTTACCTTCAAATCCACGCGAAACACATGATTTAGTTTCAAATCAATGTGATGTAGAAGGCTTAGCTTCAAATCCATGCAAAACACGTGATTTAGCTTCCTATTAATGCGAAGTAGAAGGCTTAGCTTCAAATCTATGTGAAACAGATGGTTTAGCTTCAAATACTTGTGATATACGTTATTTAGATTTAACTGCATGCGCAACGAACGAGTTAGCTTCAAATCCATGTGAAACACATGATTTAGCTGGAAATCAATGCGATGTAGGAGGTTTAGCTTCAAATCCATGCGAAACAAATGATTTAGCTTCAAATCAATGCGAAGTAGAAGGCTTAGCTTCAAATCCATGCGAATCTAATGGTTTAGAATCAAATACTTGGGATATAAATGATACAGCGTCAAATACAGGAGAAACAAACGAGTTAGCTTCAAATCCATGCGAAACACAATATTTAGCGTCAAATCAGTGCGAAGTAGAAGGCTTAGCTTCAAATTCATGCGAATCCATGCTTCAAATACTTGTGAAATGCATGATTTAGCTTCAACTGCATGCGAAACAAACGAGTTAGCTTCAAATCCATGCGAAATACAATATAAAGCGTCAAATCAATGCGAAGTAGAAGGCAGAGCATCAAATCCATGCGAAAAAAATGGTTTAGCTTCAAATATTTGCGATATAAATGATACAGCTTCAAATACAGGAGGAACAAACGAGTTAGCTTCAAATCCATGCAAAACACACGATTTTTCATCAATTCAATGCCAAGTAGAAGGCTTAGCTTCAAATCCATGCGAAACAAATGGTTTAGCTTCAAATACTTGCGATATAAGTGATATAGTTTCAAATCCAAGCGAAACGAACGAGTTAGCTGCAAATCGATGCGAAACACATGACTCAGCTGCAAATCAATGCGATGTAGAAGGTTTAGCTTCAAATCCATGCCAAACACATGATTTAGCATCAAATCCATGGGATGTAGAAGGTTTAGGTTCAAAGCCATGCGATTCAAATGGTTCATCTTCAAATACTTGTGAAAGACATGATTTAGCTTCAACTGCATGCGAAACAAACGAGTTACCTTCAAATCCTCGCGAAATACATGATTTAGCTTCAAATCAATTTGATGTAGAAGGCTTAGCTTCAAATCCATACAAAACACGTGATTTAGGATCCAATCAATGCGAAGTAGAAGGCTTAGCTTCAAATCCATGCGAAACAAATGGTTTAGCTTCAAATACTTGCGATATAAATGATACAGCGTCAAATACAGGAGAAACAAACGAGTTAGCTTCAAATCCATGCAAAACACACGATTTAGCTTCAATTCAATGCCAAGTAGGAGGCTTAGCTTCAATTCCATGCGAAACAAATGCTTTAGCTTCAAGTGCTTGTGATATAAATGATACAGCTTCAAATACAGGAGAAACAAACGAGTTAGCTTCAAATCCATGCAAAATACACGATTTAGCTTCAATTCAATGCCAAGTAGAAGGCTTAGCTTCAAATCCATGCGAATGAATTGTTTAGCTGCAAATACTTGTGATATACATGATTTAGTTTCAACTGCATGCGAAACAAACGAGTTACCTTCAAATCCTCGCGAAACACATGATTTAGCTTCAAACCAATGTGATGTAGAAGGCTTAGCTTCAAATCCATGCAAAACACGTGATTTAGGATCCAATCAATGCGAAGTAGAAGGCTTAGCTTCAAATCCATGCGAAACAAATGGTTTAGCTTCAAATACTTGCGATATAAATGATACAGCGTCAAATACAGGAGAAACAAACGAGTTAGCTTCAAATCCATGCAAAACACACGATTTAGCTTCAATTCAATGCCAAGTAGAAGGCTTAGCTTCTAATCCATGCGAATCAATTGTTTAGCTGCAAATACTTGTGATATACATGATTTAACATCAACTGCATGCGAAACAAACGAGTTACCTTCAAATCCTCGCGAAACACATGACTTAGCTTCAAATCAATGTGATGTAGAAGGCTTAGCTTCAAATCCATGCGAATCTAATGGTTCGGCTTCAAATACTTGTGAAATGCATGATTTAGCTTCAACTGCATGCGAAACAACGAGTTACCTTCAAATCCACGCGAAACACATAATTTAGCTTCAAATCAATGGGAAGTAACAGGTTTAGCTTCAAATCCATGCGAAACAAATGATTGAGCTTCCTACACTTGGGATATAGGTGATATAGCTTCAACTGCATGCGAAACAAATGAGTTACATTCAAATCCAAGCGAAACACATGATTTAGCTTCAAATACTTTCGATATAAGTGATATAGTTTCAAATGCAGGAGAAACGAACGAGTTAGCTTCAAATCCATGCGAAACACATGATTCAGCTGTAAATCAATGCGATGTAGAAGGCTTAGATTCAAATCCATGCAAAACACGTGATTTAGGATCCAATCCATGCCAAGTAGAAGCCTTAC